>NC_142488.1:59549986-59851527 GCF_049115385.1 Moschus berezovskii | reverse complement strand
ATGCACACATCCTGGGGGAAGGGCATGCAGCCATGGATGACAACTGGTTGTGGACCTGAATCAAGCTCTGCCTTCTGTCACTGGCCAGCATCACTGTGCCCAGCTATAACTTGCCCTTCTGGCGATGTACCTGCATACCCGAAGCCCAACTCAAATCACCAGCTGCCACTGCAGCATGCATTCCCCGGGGGGTATATGCAGCTGCAGGAATGTGCACCAATATCCAGGGGCTCCACCACTACTTATGGGCTCAGATCAGGCTATATATGCCTTCTGTCACTGGCCAACAAAATAGCAGCCACCCTTCCATCTGTGGGCCTGCATATCTCTAATCTGAACTCTGTCACAAGCCTCCACTGAAGTGTACATACTTTGGGGGGAGAGTGCTGCCATAGGAGATCATTCTGACATCTAGGGCCTCTACAGCAGTGAACTCATAGTTGGTCCTGACCTTTGCAATTTGTCCTGGTTCCCATCACTATACATGTCTGTCTGCAATTAGCCCTTGCCTATAAACAAACACCTGCAACTGGTCCCTTTAGCTGTGTGTGTACACCAGCAACTCCACCCATCAATGCTGACTGCCCTCGTCCCTAGCTATTGGGCCTGGAGGTTCCACTTAGGATGCCAATAACCATTGCAGCTACTGTTGACCCCCCACAGTACCCACCAGGCACCATGGAGTTGATGATACTGTGGACCCCAGTAGCTTGAGCCAAAGAGACATCATGCCCCCACAGTGCCTGATATGTGCTCCTAAACTTGGCACACTATACTACAAGTCTGGGGGTCATAGCACAACCATGCATGCCTCCACTCACAGATGAAAGGCTTCCTTTACCAAAGTCAATCCATAAAGTCTGGAAGATATGACTGCTTCTTCAAATGAGCAGACACCTATGAAAGGCTACATGGGATTATGAAGAATTTGAGAAACCTGTCTCCACCAAAAGAATATGGTAAACATCTAACAGTTGGCCCTAAATAAATGGAGACCAGGAATTGCCTGACAAAGAATTTCAAATAACTGTTCTACAGTTGCTGCTGCTGCTAAGTCACTTCAGTCGTGTCCGACTCTGTGCGACCCCATAGACGGCAGCCGACCAGGGTCCGCCGTCCCTGGGATTCTCCAGGCAAGAACACTGGAGTGGGTTGCCATTTCCTTCTCCAATGTGTGAAAGTGAAAAGTGAAAGTGAAGTCGCTCAGTCGTGTCCGACTAGTAGCGACCCCATGGACTGCAGCCCACCAGGCTCCTCCGTCCATGGGATTTTCTAGGCAAGAGTACTGGAGTGGCTTGCCATTGCCTTCTCCGTGTTCTACAGTTACCAGAGAGTTATAAGAGAAAACAGGCAAATATTTTATCAAATCAGGAAAACAAAATGAGAAGTTCAATAAAGAGATGGAAAACATAAGAAACAGATTTTGAGGTTGAAGAATATAATGACTAACAAATTTAATCAGGACCTTCAACAGCAGACTTGAATATGGAGAAGAGAGAATTAATGAGCTAGAAGACAGAGTAATTGAAATTATCTAATCAGAGAACAAAAAGAAAAAAAATATGAAAAATAATGAAGAAAGGCTACAGGACTTATGAATGAATATCAACAAAAATAATGTACTAATGATTGGAGTCTCCGAAGGAGAAGAGAAGGAGAAATGGATTTAAAGTTTATTTAAGTTAATAATGGTTGAGAACTTCCTATACCTGGGGAAAGATTTCTATATCCACGATCATGATGCTAATAGATCACTTCAAAATTTCAATCCACAGTAATATTCATTATAATATAATACATACATAATACATACATAAATATAAAATACATACATAATAATAAAACTGTCTAAAACTGAAGATAACATTTTTTTGTGAGGGCTGGATAAAAAAATTTATTTGAGGTCTTAGGAGACGCAGCTTCAGGTAAAAATGAAAGAGTATTCTGGGGAAGAGAAAGTTAGGAACTTATAAAGACAAAATTAGCTACAAAGATGTTCATTGTTTTCTGGTGAGAATTGTGACTGACTCTAATACAAATCAGGAAATATTTGCTGTTAAGGCATCACCGGCTTGATGGACATGAGTTTGAGTGAACTCCGGGAGTTGGTGATGGACAGAGGGGCCTGGTGTGCTGTGATTCATGGGGTCGCAAAGAGTCGGACACAACTGAGCGACTGAACTGAAATGAACTGAAGGCATCACAGGTTATTTTAGGGTAGGAGTCTGAGAAGTAGATAGGCTGTCATAAGTAATTTTACAGTAAAGGTTCAAGAAGTATCTTCAGTTTCTGGCAGATGTTCTGAATGACTTCATTAGGAGAACAAGTGGTCAAAAAGTCAGATTCTATCCAGGCTAAGATGTATTAATACATAAGCCACACTTCCTTCACGGAGAAGGCAATGGCAAGCCACTCCAGTACTCTTGCCTAGAAAATCCCATGGATGGAGGAGCCTGGTAGGCTGCAGTCCGTGGGGTCGCTAAGGGTCGGACACGACTGAGCGACTTCACTTTCACTTTTCACTTTCACATTGGAGAAGGAAATGGCAACCCACTCCAGTGTTCTTGCCTGGAGAATCCCAGGGACGGAGGAGCCTGGTGGGCTTCCGTCTAAGGGGTCACACAGGGTCGGACACGACTGAAGTGACTTAGCAGCAGCAGCACACTTCCTTCATGGCCTCCCAGCTCCATTTTAGAGAGCTCAGTGAGCAATACTAACTTCATTTTTTCTTTCATAATATCCAGGAGCATTTTCTATCTGCAAGTGTTTACAAAAGGAGGACTACAATATTTCCTTGTTACATCAATGGTTCACCATTGGTTCTCCTGGTTCTCATTGGTCTCATTGGTTCACCTGGTTTTCCCGCATTGCAGTGAGATTCTTTACCATCTGAGCCACCAGGGAAACCCATTTTGCATGGGAGTGAACTTAAATTGCTAGTGTAAAATAGACTTTTGTATATAAGATGTTTTACATAAAATTCATAGTAACCACAAAACAAAGACTTTCAGTAGATTCACAAAAGATAAAGAGAAGGGAATCAAAACACACCACAATGGAAAATCATCAGTTTACAAAGGAAGGCAGCAAAGAATGGAAGAAAGAAAAATAGAACCTGAAAACAGCCAGAAAACTATAAGATGGCATTAGTTAAGTCCTTAGGCCTTCCCAGGTGACTCAGTGATAAAGAATCTGCCTTCAGTGCTGGAGACACAGAAGACATGGGTTCGATCCCTGGGTCAGAAAGATTCCTTGGAGAAAGGCTTGGCAACTCACTCCAGTATTCTTGCCTGGAGAATCCCATGGACAGAGGAACCTGGTGGGCTACTGTCCATAGGGTTGCAAAGAGTAGGACATGACTGAAGCGACTGAGCATGCACAAAGTTAAGTGCTTACCTGTTAATAATTACTCTGAATGTGTAGTAGATAGACTTCTTCAATCAAAAGACATAGAGTGGCTGAATGGATTAAAAATAAAAACAAAAAACAACCATATGCTGACTAGAAAAGATTTACTTCAGCTTTAAGGACACACATAGGCTCAAAGTGAAAAGAGGATAAAAGACATTCCATGCCAATAGGAACCAAAAAAAAAAAAGCATGGATGACTTATATTAATATCAGACAAAACAGACTTTAACCAAAAATGGTAACAAAAGACAAAGATGGTCGTTATATAATAATAAGATCAATTCATCAAGAACATATAAGAATTATGAATAAATTGTACCCAAGATTGGAGCACCTAAATATCTTTTTTAAAAATTGGAGCACCTAAATATTTTAAGCAAACACTGAGAAATCTGAAGTGAGGCATAGACAAAAATACAACAATAGAGGACCTTAATACCTCCCTTTCAACAATGGATACATCATCCATGAAGAAAATAAACGAGGAAATGTTGAACTTGAACCATACTTTAGGCCAAATAGAACTAACAGACATATATATGCATAGGTTACATGTATTGTGGGTTCAGTTCCAAACCACTGCAATAAAGTGAATATTGTAATAGAGTGAGTCACACAAACTTTTTCTTTCCCAATGTTTATGTTATGTTTATAGTAGAGTGCAGTCCATTATGTGTGAGATAAAATTATGTCTAAAAAACAACATCCACACTTTAATTTACAAAATATTTATTGCTTAAAAATGCTAACCATCATCTGAACCTTCAGGAAGTTGTAATATTTTTGCTGGTGGAAGATCTTGCCTCAGTGGTGATGGCAGGGTGTTGGTCGCTGAAGGTTGGAGTGGCTGTGGCAATTTCTTAACATAAGACAACAATGGTGTTTGTCACATCAATTGATTGTTCCTTTCATGAATGATTTCTCTGCAGCATGAAGTGCTGTTTGATAGCACTTTACCCACAGTAGAACTTCTTTCACAGCTGGAATCAATCTTCTCAAAACCAGCCACTGCTTCATCAACTAAGCTTATTTGTAGTGTTCTAAATCCTTTTTGTCATTTCAACAATCTTCATAGCATCTTCACCAAGAGTAGATTCCCTCTTCAGAAATTACTTTCTTTGCTCATCCATAAGAAGCAACTCACCATTCATTACAGTTTTATCATGATATTGTAGCAATCCAGTCACATCTTCTGGCTCCACTTCTAATTTTAGTTACCTTGTTATTTCTATCACATGTGCAGTTCCTCCTCCACTGAAGTGTTGAACCCCTCAAGAGTTATCCATGAGGGGTGGAATCAACTTCTTTCAAACTTCTGTTAATATTGATATTTTGACCTCTTCTCATGAATCACAAATGTTCTTAATGGCATCTATAGTGGTGAATTCTTTCCAGAATGTTTTCATTTACTTTGCGTGGATCCATCAGAGCAATCACTATCTATGTCAGTTACAACCTCATAAAGTGTTTTTCTTAAATCATGAGACTTAAAAGTTGAAATTACTCTTTAATCCATGGACAGCACAATGAATGTTGTGTTAGCAGGCATGAAAACATTCATGTCATTGTACATTCTCCATCAGAGCTCTAGGGTGACTAGGTGCACTGTCGATGAGCAGTAACATTTTGAGAGGACCCTTTTTTTTCTGAGCAGTAGGTTTGAACAGTAGGCTTAAAATATTCAGTAAACTATGTTGTAAACAGATGTGCTGTCATCCAGGATTTGTTGTTCCATTTGAAAAGCCCAAGCAGAGTAGATTTAGCATAATTCTTAGGAACCCTAGGATTTTCAGAATGATAATCAACTTCAACTTAAAGTCACCATCTGCATTCACCCATAACAAGAGAATCAGCTTGTATTTTGAAGCTTCGAAGCCAGGCACTGACTTCTCTCTAGCTGTGAAAATTCTAGATGACATTTTCTTCCAATAAAAAACTGTCTTGGTTATATTGAAAATCTGTTGTTTGGTGTAACCACCTTCATTATCTCGGCTAGATCTTCTGAATAAGTTGCTGCAGCTTCTACATCAGCACTTTCTTTTTCACTGTACCCTTTTATGTTATGGAGACAGTTTCTTTCCTTAAACCTCACAAACCAACCGCTGGTAGCTTCAGACTTCTATTAACTTTCTCACCTCTCTTACATTCACAGAACTGAAGAGTTAGGAACTTGCTTTGAATTAGGCTTTGGCTGAAGGGAATGTTGTGGCTGGTTTGGTCTTCTATCTATGCCACTAAAACTTTCTCCATATCAGCAATAAGGCTGTTTCAACTTCCTTTCTTTTTTTTACTTATTTTTTAATATTTA
Organism: Moschus berezovskii; assembly: GCF_049115385.1. NCBI lineage: Eukaryota > Metazoa > Chordata > Mammalia > Artiodactyla > Moschidae > Moschus > Moschus berezovskii. The sequence goes on along the minus strand of NC_142488.1, from coordinate 59,845,808 downwards.
ATTTTCACTGAAGTATAGTTGATGTACATTACTATATAACTTACAGATGTATTATATAGTGGTTCGCAATTTTTAATAGTTATACTCCATTTATTGTTATGATAAAATATTGGCTAATTCCCTGTACAGAACAATATATGCTTGTAATTTATTTTATACATAATAGTTTGTACCTCTTAATCCCCTTACCCTCCCTGCTTCTTTCTCCCACTGGTTACCACTAATTTGTTCTCTATATCTGTGAGTTTGCCTTTTTTTTGTATTCACTAGTTTGTTTATATTTTAGATTTCACATAAAGTGACATCATACAGTATTTGTCTTTCTTTGTCTGACTTATTTCGCTAGAAACATAATACCCTCCAAGTCCATTTGTGTTGCTGCAAATGGCAAAATTTTATTCTTTTTATGGCTGATTAGTATTCCATTGTGTATGTGCATATGTGTATGTATATATCACATTTATCCATTCATCTCTTGATGGACGTTTATGTTGTTTCTATATCTTGGCTATTGTAAATAATGCTGCTATGAATGTTGGGGTGTGTATATCTTTTCAAATTAGTGTTCTTTGTTTTTGTTGGATATATATCCAGGAGTGGAATTGCTGGATCCATTTTCTATCCCGAGAAAGAAGAGCAAAGCTGGAGACACCATACTAATTTATTTCAAACTATACTATTTAAACAAACTATAGTAAACAAAACTCTATGGTATTGGCATAGAACTAGACACATAGACAAATGGAACTGAATCAAGAACCCGAGATACCCTTCTGTACATACAGTTAACTAGTATCTGAAAGAATACTCATTGGAGATAGGATTTTTTTTTCCATAAATAGTGTTGGGAAAACTAGATTACCACATGCAAAAGAGTGAAATTGGAACACCATCTAAAACTTTACCCAAAATGGTTTAAATACTTAAACATATGATCTGAAACTGTAGGTATCTGAGAAGAAAACATAAGGAGAATGTTCTTTGACATTGATCTTGTAGTTATTTTCTGTAAAGTGTAAGTAACAAAAGAAGAAACAAATAAATGGAACTACATCAAACTAAAAAACTTCTGTACACCAAAAGAAAAAAATAAAAGGAAACAATGAAATGAAAAGGCAGCATATGGAATGGGAAAGATTGTTTGCAAACCATATATTGGGTAAGGGGTTAATAACCAAAATATATAAAGAACTGATACAACTCATTATTAAAAAAAAAAGCCCTATTGAAAAGTGGGCAAAGGAACTGAATAGACAGTTTTGCAAAGAATACATACAAGTGAACAGAGGTATATGAAAAGATATTCAGCATGACTAATTGGTGAAATGCAAATCAAAACCACAGTGAGATATCACTTCACACCATTTAGAATGACTATTATCAAAAAGACAAGAGATAACAGGTGTTAGCCCTGATGCTGGGAAAGATTGAAGGCAGGAAGAGAAGGGGACGAGAGAAGATGAGATGGTTGGGGATGAGAGAAGATGAGGTGGTTGGATGGCATCACAGACTCAATGGACATGAGTTTGAGCAAGCTACAGGATTTGGTGATAGACAGGGAAGCCTGGGGTGCTGCAGACCAATGGGCTTGCAGAGTCGGACACACTGAGCAACTGAACTGACTGAACAAGTGTTACCAAGGGTTTGGAGAAAAGGGGAACACTTGTGCACTGTTAGTGGGAGTGTAAAATTGGTACAGCCACTATGGAAAATAGTATGGTGGTTCCTCAAAAATTAAAAATAAAACTATCATATGATCCACCAATCTCACTCCTGGGTTTATATCCAAAGGAAATAGAAACTGATTTTTAAGGGATATCCACACCCACATGTTCACAGCATAATTCACAATAGCAAGATACAAAAACAATCGAAGTGTCCATCACAGATGAATGAAGAAGTTGTGAGATTATGAGATTATAAATAATATGAGTGAAAAAAGATGCTGTGAGATTAAAATAGCATATATAGACATGAAAAAGAAAGAAATTCTGCTGCTTTGCAATAACTGGGTGACCCTTCAGGACATTAGGCTAAGTGAGATTAATAAGACTGAGAAAAACAAATGCTATTTGATATCAATTATTTGTGGAATCTAAAAATAACAAACTCAGAGAAATAGAGTGGTGATTACCAGGAACTGGGAGGTAAGGGAAATGGGGAAATACTTTGAAGGAGTACAAGCTTCCAGTTATAAGAGTAATAAGTTCTGGGGATCTAATGTACAGCATGGTGATTATGGTCAGTAATACTTTATTATATACTGGAAAGTTGCCAAGACAGTAGATCTTATATGTTCTAACCACAAAAAGAAATGGTAATGCTATGGGGGTAATCATTTGTAGCATACAGTGTATCAGATCAACAGACTGTATACCTTAAGCTTCCACAATGTTATATGTCAATTATAACTCATAAATCTAGAAAAAAAGAATTGAAATGTGAAGACTCTCCAAACACTTAAATATTAAACACACTCTTCAATAATGCATGAGTAAATAAGGAAGTTTCAAGAGAAATAAGGATAACACTGAACTGAATGACAGTATCTCAATGTATGGAAACAACTAGTTTGTTGAGTGTCATACTCATAGGATTGAATGCTTACCTTAGAAAAGAGGAAAAGTCTAAATCAATAAATGTCACTTCAGAAACTTAGAAAAATAAGAGCAACATATTAGGAAGAAGGAAATAAATATAATTAATGAAGATACAAGTTTTAAAAATCCCTGGAATTGAAACCAGAAAAACAATACAGAAAAATCAATGAATGCATTGATTATAAGAGAAACAATATCCAAAAATCAATAAAATTAATAATTTTTTAGAAGGCTAAAGAAACAGAACAGGAGAAGCAAAGGAAGAGGGTGAACACAAACTGCCAATGTCAGGAACAAAGTGGAAGGTATCATACTGATCCTGTGAATCTGGAAAGGATAATAAAGGAATAATATGGACAGTTCTATACACATAACTTTGGTAACTTAGATGATATGGATAAGTTCCTTAAAAAGTAAAAAGTACTAAAAATCACTCAATATGAAATAGATCATTTGAATAGCCCTAAAACTACTAAATTCACCCATTCCAGTCCATTTTAGTTCACTGATTCCTAGAATGTCGACGTTCACTCTTGCCATCTCCTGTTTGACCACTTCCAATTTGCCTTGATTCATGGACCTGACATTCCAGATTCCTATGCAATATTGCTCTTTACAGCATTGGACCTTGCTTCGAGCATCAGTCACATCCACAACTGGGTATTTGTTTTGCTTTGGCTCCATCCCTTCATTCTTTCTGGAGTTATTTCTCCACTGATCTCCAGTAGCATACTGGGCACCTACCGACCTAGGGAATTCCTCATTCACTATCCTATCATTTTGCCTTTTGATACTGTTCATGAGGTTCTCAAGGCAAGTATACTGAAGTGGTTTGCCATTCCCTTCTCCAGTGGACCACATTCTGTCAGACCTCTCCACCATGACCCGTCCATCTTTGGTGGCACCACACGGCATGGCTTAGCTTCATTGAGTTAGACAGGACTGTGGTCCATATGATCAGATCAACTAGTTTTTTGTGATTATGATTTCAATGTGTCTCCCCTCTAATGCCCCCTCCCAATACCTACCCTCTTATTTGGGTTTCACTTACCTTGGTCGTGGAGTATCTCTTCACAGCTACTCCAGCAAAGTGCAGCTGCTGTACCTTACCTTGGACGAGGGGTATCTCCTCAAGGCCGCCCTTCCTGACCTTGAGTGTGGAGTAGCTCCTCTCGGCCCTCCAGTGCCCAAGCAGTCACCGCCTCTTGGACGTGGGACAGCTCCTCTCGGCCACCGCCCTAACCTTGGGCGTGGGGTAGCTCCTCTTGGCACGTGGTCGGTTGCGCCAGGGCCGGCATCTCTCGCGTCTGCGCCGCCGGGGCTGGCGTCTCTCGCGTCTGCGAAATCTTCTATTCATCAAAAGATACCAATAAGAATTGGAAAGTCAAGTCACTGAGAGATGTTTGCAGTACACGTAGCAAAGGGATCATTTGAAGGATATGAGAAGGCCTTTTTGTTCCAATAAGAAACAGACAATCTAATTTTTAAAGTGGGCAGGAACTTCTCTGGTGGCCCAGTGGTTGGGAGTCTGCCTTCCAATGCAGGGACACAGGTTCGATCTCTGTCAGGAAATGATGGTCTCACATGCCATAGGAAACTAAGCCCACACACTGCAACTGCTGAGCCCACACACTCTGGAGCCCACACCCCAACTAGGAGAAGCCTGCTTGTGGTCTGTGTACTGCAAATAGGACCCAATACAGCCAAAAATAAATAAATAAATAAATTTTTAAAAAAAGGCAAAAAAATCTGAAAAAGAACTTTGCAAATGAGGATATTTAATGTCTGCTAAACATATGATATGCTGGAGCTGAAACTCCAATACTTTGGCCACCTCATGCGACGAGTTGACTCACTGGAAAAGACTCTGATGCTGGGAGGGATTGGGGGTGGGAGGAGACAGGGACGACAGAGAATGAGATGGCTGGATGGCATCACCGACTCGATGGACATGAGTTTGAGTGAACTCCGGGAGTTGGTGATGGACAGGGAGGACTGGCATGCTGTGATTCATGGGGTCGCAAAGAGTCGGACACGACTGAGTGACTGAACTGAACTGAACTGAAAACTACTAAACATATTGAACTCATATTTAAATAATCTCTGAACAAGAAATCATTAAGCCTGGATTGTTTTACTCGAGAATTATACCAAGAATTTAAAGAAAAATTAGCATAAATTATGCAAAATATCTTCTGCAAAACGGAATAGGAGAAAATACTTCCCAACTCATTGTATAAAGGCAGTATTTGTCAGACACCAAAACCAGAAAAAAAAATAATACAGAGAAAAGAAAGTTATAGAAAACTATAGACTAATAATATCCCTCATAAATATAAGTGCCAATATCATTAACAAACAGTTTAAAGATAGAATTCATAAAAACTAAAAAATCAAAACTATACACCATGATAAAATGGAGTATATTCCAGGAATGCAAGGTGGTTCAGTTGATTTTAAAATAAATTATTTTACATATTAACAGGCTGAAGAAGGAAAATCACAAAAACATGTCAGTTATATAAATTTATGCAGAATATGTACTTGAAAAAATCACCACACATTCGTAAACACAAAAAAAGAATCCTCAACAAACTAGGAATAGGGAATAATCACCTCAGCTTGGTAAAGAACATCTTAAAGAAAACCCTGTAGCTAACATCATACTTAATGGTGATCTGTTGAATACTTTTCATTTAAGATTGAGAATAACATGAGAATGCTTGCTCTTGTCACTGCTATTCCTTATAGTAATGGAATTTAGGGGAAAGGGTGGGAGAGGAATAAATTAGGAATTTGAGATTAACATATGCCCCTTATAGCACAGAGACCTATACTCAATATTTTGAGTATATATATATATACACACACGCACACACATATATATATGAAATTGAATCACTTTGTGGTATACTTGCAATTAGCACAATATAAATCAATTAAAATGCAATTTAAAAAATGAAGTAACTTTAGAAACTAAAAAAGAAAAAAAGGAAAGGAAATAAAACAGTTTGGATAGGAGGAAACATAACTCCCTACCTGCCAATGACGTGATTGTCTGCATAGAAAATTCTAAGGAGGATATTTAAAAAAAACTTCCAGGGGGACAGGGAGACAGATGGCAGAGGAATAGGACAGGGAGACCAATTTCTCCCCCACAAATTCATCAAAAGAACATTTGAATTCTGAGTAAATTCCACAAAACAACTTCTGAATGCTGGCAGAGGACATCAGGCACCCAGAAAAGCAGCCCATTGTCTTCAAAAGGAGGTAGGAAATGATATAAAAGATAAAAAGAGAGACAAAAGAGGTAGGGATGGAGATCCATCCTGGGAAGGGAGGTTTAAAAAGGAGAGAAGTTTCCAAACACCAGGAAACACTCACTGGCGAGCCTGTGGCGAGCCTTGGAACCTCAGAGGGCAACATAACCGGGAGGAAAAAGAAATAAATAATTAAAACCCACAGATTACGTGCCCAACTTTAACTTCCAGCAGAGAAGCAGTGCAGACGCTCGCATCCCCCACTAGCAAGTGGCGGCTGGGCAGGGAGTTGCGGGCTGCATTGCTTAGAGTAAGGACCGGGCCTGAATGCCCCGAGGGAAATCTGAGGGAACTAACTTGAGATAGCAAAGCAGACTGTGGGATAGCTATCCCACGAAAAGGCAAAAATCCCTAACCTAAGAAACCTCCAGAGCCATTCATAGAACAAAGAACTATATAGAGCTAGTCGGCTGCAGTCGGCTCATCCATCCCCCACAGAGACAGGCAGGGGAGGGCTGCCAGAGCCAGAAGGAGGAAATCGCGGTCCCAGAGGCATCGTTTACCAAACTGCAAGCAGGCTTCATTTCTAACCAAGACTTCTTAGGATTCTAGCCTGTCGACATCCACCTGAGAAGGTGTGCTGATTGTATACCAAGAAAACTGGGTGACAGGGACCAGGGAGGTGAAAAGTTGCAGCCACAGGGCTTGCCAAACACCTGGTCACCTGAGCTACTCGGACCAGGGAAGGGCCCAAAACGCAGGCCCAACCAAGTCTGGGCCTTTGTGTAGTACCCGAGTAACTGAGCCTGAGTGGCTTAGACCTGGGAAGTGCATAAAACCTAGCACTGGCCTCAGATGGTTCCCGACAGAGCAACGTAGAACCTGAGCAGTATAGACAGGGAAAGCACACACGCTGTGAGTGGGGATAAACCCAGTGTGGGTGAGACACTACGAGCACTCCCCAATGATGCCAGTGATATTTGTTTGCAGCGTTCCTCGCTCCCCACCACAGGACTGAAAAAGTAAGCCTTAAAAAGTGTCCACCACCGCCCCCTAGTGTCAGGGAGGAAAATAGACACTGAAGAGACCAGAAAAGAGAAGAAGCTAAAACATAGGGTACTGAGGCTGCTGCAAGAATAAGACTAAAAACCAGAGGCAGGAGGTTTAAGTACAAATCCTGAGAACACCAGAGAACTCCTGACTCCAGGGAACATTAATTGATAGGAGCTAATCAAACGCCTCCATACCTACACTGAAACAAAACACCACCCAAGGGTCAACAAGTTCCAGAGCAAGACATACCAAGCAAATGCTCCAGCAACACAGGAACACAGGCCTAAGCTTCAAAATACAGGCTTCCCAAAATCACTCCAAACCCGTTGAAATCTCATAACTCATTACTGGACACTTCATTGCACTCTAGAGAGAAGAAATCCAGCTCCACCTGCCAGAACACCGACACAAGCTTCCCTAACAAGGGAATCTTGACAAACCACCCATCCAACCCAACCCACAGCGAGGTAACTCCACAATAAAGACAACTCCACAAACTGCCAGCAGACGGAAACTCCACCCCAAACACAACAATATAAGCAAGATGAAGAGGCAGAGAAATACCCAGCAAGTAAAGATCTTCACGACCAAGATAGTCATGATAATGTGATCACTGACCTAGAGCCAGACATCTTGGAATGTGAAGTCAAGTGGGCCTTAGAAAACATCACTACGAACAAAGCTAGTGGAGGTGATGGAATTCCAGTTGAGCTATTTCAAGTCTTGAAAGATGATGCTGTGAAAGTGCTGCACTCAATATGCCAGCAGATTTGGAAAACTCAGCAGTGGCCACAGGACTGGAAGAGGTCAGTCTTCATTCCAATCCCAAAGAAAGGCAATGCCAAAGAATTCTCAACCTACCGCACAATTGCACTCATCTCACACGCTAGTAAAGTCATGCCCAAAATTCTCCAAGCCAGGCTTCAGCAATATGTAAACCGTGAACTCCCAGATGTTCAAGCAGGATTTAGAAAAGGCAGAGGCATCAGAGATCAAATTGCCAACATGCGCTGGATCATGGAGAAAGCAAAAGAGTTCCAGAAAAACATCTACTTCTGCTTCATTGACTATGCCAAAGCCTTTGACTGTGTGGATCACAATAAACTGTGGAAAATTCTGAAAGAGATGGGAATCCCAGACCACCTGACCTACCTCTTGAGAAACCTGTATGCAGGTCAGGAAGCAATAGTCAGAACTGGACATGGAACAACAGACTGGTTCCAAGTAGGAAAAGGAGTACGTCAAGGTTGTATATTGTCACCTTGCTTATTTAACTTATATGCAGAGTACATCATGAGGAACGCTGGGCTGGAAGAAGCACAAACTGGAATCAAGATTGCCGGAAGAAATATCAATAACCTCAGATATGCAGATGGCACTACCCTTATGGCAGAAAGTGAAGAGGAACTCAAAAGCCTCTTGATGAAAGTGAAAGAGGAGAGTGAAAAGGTTGGCTTGAAGCTCAACATTCAGAAAACAAAGTTCATGGCATCTGGTCCCATCACTTCATGGGAAATAGATGGAAAAACAGTGGAAACCGTGTCAGACTTTATTTTTTGGGGGCTCCAAAATCACTGCAGATGCTGATTGCAGCCATGAAATTAAAAGATGCTTGCTCCTTGGAAGGAAAGTTATGACCAACCTTGATAGTATATTAAAAAGCGGAGAGAGACATTACTTTGCCAACCAAGGTCCGTCTAGTCAAGGCAATGGTTTTTCCCGTGGTCATGTATGGATGTGAGAGTTGGCCTGTGAAGAAGGCTGATCACCGAAGAATTGATGCTTTTGAACTGTGGTGTTGGAGAAGACTCTTGAGAGTCCCTTATACTGCAAGGAGATCCAACCAGTCCATTCTAAAGGAGATCAATCCTGGGTGTTTATTGGAAGGACTGATGCTAAAGCTGAAACTGCAATACTTTGGCCACCTCATGCGACGAGTTGACTCACTGGAAAAGACTCTGATGCTGGGAAAGGTTGGGGGCGGGAGGAGAAGGGGACGACAGAGAATGAGATGGCTGGATGGCATCACCGACTCTGTGGACATGAGTTTGAGTGTACTCCGGGAGTTGGTGATGGATAGGGAGGCCTGGTGTGCTGTGATTCATGGGGTCGTGGAGAGTCGGACACGACTGAGCGACTGAACTGAACTTAACTGAACTGAAAGGAACAGGATAAATGCCCACCAACCCAAACAAAAGAGGAAGATATAGGGAACTTACCTGATAAAAATTCCGGATAATGATAGTGAAAATGATACAAAATCTTGAAAACAAATAGGAGTTACAGATAAATAACATGGAGACAAGGATCGAGAAGATTCAAGAAAGGTTTAACAAGGACCTATAAGAAATAAAAAAGAGTCTGTACAATGAATAATGCAATAGATGAGATAAAAAATACTCTGGAGGGAACCAACAGTAAAATAACAGAATCAGAAGATAGGATAAGTGAGCTAGAAGATAGAACTGTAGAAATAATTGAAACAGAGAGGAAAAAATAAAAATGAATTAAAAGAAATGAGTACAATCACAGAGACCTCTGGGACAATGTTAAACGCCCCAACATTCGAATCATAGGATTCCCAGAAGAAGAAGACAAAAAGAAAGACCATGAGAAAATACTTGAGGAGATAATAGTTGAAAACTTCCCTAAAATGGGGAAGGAAATAATAACCCAAGTCCAAGAAACCCAGAAAGTCTGAAACAGGATAAAAGCAAGGCGAAATACCCCAAGACACATATGAATCAAATTAACAAAGATGAAACACAAAGAAGAAACATTTAAAGCAGTAAGGGAAAAGCAGCAAATAACACACAAGGGGATTCCCATAAGGATAGCAGCTGATCTTTCAATAGAAACTCTTCAGACCAGGAGGGAATGGCAAGACATACTTAAAGTGTTGAAAGAAAATAACCTACAGCCCAGATTACTGTACCCAGCAAGGATCTCATTGAAATAGGAAGAAGAAATTAAAAGATTAACAGACAAGCAAAAGTTGAGAGAATTCAACTTCACCAAACCAGCTCTCCAACAAATGCTAAAGGACCTTTTCTAGACAGGAAACACAGAAAGAGTGTAAAACTCGAACCCTAAACAATAAAGTAAATGGCAACGAGATCATACTTATCAATAATTACATTAAATATAAATGGTTTGAATGCCCCAACCAAAAGTCAAAGACTGGCTGAATGGATACAAAAACAAGACCTCTATATACGTTGTCTACAAGAGACCCACCTCGTAACAAGGGACACATACAGACTGAAACTAAAGGGCTGGAAAAAGATATTCCGTGCAAATAGAGACCAAAAGAAAGCAGGAGTAGCAATACTCATATCAGATAAAATAGACTTTAAAACAAAGGCTGTGAAAAGAGACAAAGAAGGATACTACATAATGATCAAAGGATCAATCCAAGAAGAAGATATAACAGTTATAAATATATATGCACCCAACATAGGAGCACCTCAATATGTAAGACAAATGTTAACAAGTATGAAAAGAGAAATTAAAAATAACACAATAATAGTGGGAGACTTTAATATCCCACTCACACTTATGGATAGATCAACTGAACAGAAAATTAACAAGGAAACACAAACGTTAAATAATACAGTAGACCAGATAGACCTAATTGATATCTATAGGACATTTTACCCCCAAAAAATGAATTTCACCTTTTTCTCAAGTGCACACGGAACCTTCTCCAGAATAGATCACATCCTGGGCCATAAATCTAGCCTTGGTAAATTCCCAAAAATTGAAATCATACCAAACATCTTTTCTGACCAAAATGCAGTAAGATTAGATCTCAATCACAGGAGAAAAACTATTAAAAATTCCAACATATGGAGGCTGAACAACATGCTGCTGAATAACCAACAAATCATAGAAGAAATCAAAATATGCACAGAAATGAATGAAAATGAAAACACAACAACCCAAAACCTGTGGGACACTGTAAAAGCTGTGCTAAGGGGAAGGTTCATAGCAATACAGGCATACCTCAAGAAACAAGAAAAACGTCAACTAAATAACCTAACTCTACATCTAAAGCAACTATAAAAGGAAGAAATGAAGAACCCCAGGTTTAGTAGAAGGAAAGAAGTCTTAAAAATTAAGACAGAAATAAATGCAAAAGAAACAAAGGAGACCATAGCAAAAGTCAACAAAGCCAAGAGCTGGTTCTTTGGGAGAGTAAATAAAATTGACAAACCACTAGCCAGACTCATCAAGAAACAAAGTCAGAAAAGCCAAATCAATAAACTTAGAAATGAAAATGGAGAGATCACAGCTGACAACACAAAAATACAAAGGTTCATTAGAGACTACAATCAGCAATTATATGCCAATAAAATGGACAACTTGGAAGAAATGGACAAATTCTTAGAAAAGTACAACTTTCCAAAACTGAACCAGGAAGAAATAGAAAATCTTAACAGACCCATCACAAGCACGGAAATCAGAAATCTTCCAGGAAACAAAAGCCCAGGTCCAGACGGCTTCACAGCTGAATTCTACCAAAAATTTAGAGAAGAGCTACCACCTATCCTACTTAAACTCTTCCAGAAAATTGCAGAGGAAGGTAAACTTCCAAACTCATTATATGAGGCCACCATCACCAAAACCTGACAAAGATCCCACAAAAAAAGAAAACTACAGGCCAATATCACTGATGAATATAGATGCAAAAATCCTTAACAAAATTCTAGCAATCAGAATCCAACAACACATTGAAGAGATCATACATCATGACCAAGTGGGCTTTATCCCAGGGATGCAAGGATTCTTCAGTATCCGCAAATCAATCAGTGTAATATACCACATTAACAAATTGAAAGAAAAAACCTTGCGATTATCTCAATAGATGGAGAGGAAGCCTTTGACAAAACTCAACATCCATTTATGATAAAACCTCTCCAGAAGGTGGGAATAGAAGGAACATTCCTCAACATAATAAAAGCTATATGTGATAAACCGACAGGAAACATTATCCTCAATGGTGAAAAATTGAAAGCATTTGCCCTAAAGTCAGGAGCAAGACAAGGGTGCCCAGTCTCACCACTACTATTCACCATAGTTTTGGAAGTTTTGGCCACAGGAATCAGAGCAGAGAAAGATATAAAAGAAATCCAAGTTGGAAAAGAAGAAGTAAAAGTCTCACTGTTTGTAGATTGCATGATCCTGTACACAGAAAACCCTAAAGACTCCAACAGAAAATTACTAGAACTAATCAATCAATGTAGTAAAGTTGCAAGATATAAAATTAACACACAGAAATCCTTTGCATTCCTATACACAAATAATGAGAAAAAAGAGAAATTAAGGAAACAATTCCATTCACCATTGCAATGAAAAGAATAAAATACTTAGGATAATATCTACCTAAAGAAACAAAAGACCTATAAATAGAAAAATATAAAACACTGGTGAAAGAAATCAGGGAGGACACTAATAGATGGGGAAATATACCGTGTCCGTGGATTGGAAGAAGAAATATTAGGAAAATGAGTATACTACCAAAAGTCATTTATAGATACAATGAAATCCCTATGAAGCTACCAGCAGTATTTTTCACAGATCTAGAACAAATAATTTCACAATTTGTATGGAAATACAAAAAACCTTGAATAGCCAAAGCAATCTTGAGAAAGAAGAATGGAACTGGAGTAATCAACCTGCCGGACTTCAGGCTCTACTACAAAGCCACAGTCATCAAGACAGTATGGTACTGGCATAAATACACAAATATAGATCAATGAAACAAAATAGAAAGCCCAGAGATAAATCCACGCACCTAACGCCGAAGAAGCCGAAGCTGAACACTTCTATGAAGACCTACAAGACCTTTTAGAATTAAAACCCAAAAAAGATGTCCTTTTCATTATAGGGGACTGGAATGCAAAAGTAGGAAGTCAAGAAACACCTGGAGTAACAGGCAAATTTAGCCTCGGAGTACGGAATGAAGCAGGGCAAAGGCTAATAGAGTTTTGTCAAGAGAACGCACGGGTCATAGCAAACACCCTCTTGCAACAACACAAGAGAAGACTCTACACATGGACATCACCAGATGGTCAACACTGAAATCAGATTGATTATATTCTTTGCAGCCAAAGATGGAAAAGCTGTATACAGTTAGAAAAAACAAGACAAGGAGCTGACTGTGGCTCAGATCATGAACTCCTTATTGCCAAATTCAGACTTAAATTGAAGAAAGTAGGGAAAACCACTAGACCATTTAGATATGACCTAAATCAAATCCCTTATGATTATACAGTGGAAGTGAGAAATAGATTTAAGTGACTAGATCTGATAGATAGAATGCCTGATGAACTCTGGACAGAGGTTCATGACATTGTACAGGAGACAGGGACCAAGACCATCCCCATGGAAAAGAAATGCAAAAAAGCAAAATGGCTGTCTGAGGAGGCCTTACAAATAGATGTGACAAGAAGAGAAGCGAAAAGCAAAGGAGAAAAGGAAAGATATAAGCATCTGAATGCAGAGTTCCAAAGAATAGCAAGGAGAGATAAGAAAGCCTTCCTCAGCGATCAATGCAAAAAAATAGAGGAAAAAAACAGAATGGGAAAAACAAGAGATCTCTTCAAGAAAATTAGAGATTCCAAGGGAACATTTTATGCAAAGATGGGCTTGATAAAGGACAGAAATGGTATGGACCTAACAGAAGCAGAAGATATTAAGAAGAGGTGGCAAGAATACACAGAAGAACTGTACAAAAAAGATCTTCACGACCAAGATAGTCACGATAACGTGATCACTGACCTAGAGCCAGACATCTTGGAATGTGAAGTCAAGTGGGCCTTAGAAAGCATCACTTGGAACAAAGGTAGTGGAAGTGATGGAATTCCAGTTGAGCTATTACAAGTCTTTAAAGATGATGCTGTGAAAGTTCTGCACTCAATATGCCAGCAAATTTGGAAAACTCAGCAGTGGCCACAGGACTGGCAATGGTCAGTCTTCATTCCAATCTCCAAGCAAGGCAATGCCAAAGAATGCTCAAACTACGGCACAATTGCACTAATCTAACACACTAGTAAAGTCATGCTCAAAATCCTGCAAGCCAGGCTTCAGCAATATGTGAACTGTGAACTCCCAGATGTTCAAGCAGGTTTTAGAAAAGGCAGAGGCACCAGAGATCAAATTGCCAATATCCCCTGGATCGTGGAGAAAGCAAGAGAGTTCCAGAAAAATATCTATTTCTGCCTCATTAACTATGCCAAAGCCTTTGACTGTGTGGATCACAGTAAACTGTGGAAAATTCTGAAAGAGATGGGAATACCAGACCACCTGACCTGCCTCTTGAGAAACTTGTATGCAGGTCAGGAAGCAACAGTCAGAACTGTACATGGAACAACAGACTGGTTCCAAATAGGAAAAGGAGTACATCAAGGCTGTATATTGTCACCTTGCTTATTTAAATTATATGCAGAGTACATCATGAGGAACGCTGGGCTGGAAGAAGCACAAGCTGGAATCAAGATTGCCACGAGAAATATCAATCACCTCAGATATGCAGATAACACTACCCTTATGGCAGAAAGTGAAGAGGAACTCAAAAGCTTCTTGATAAAAGTGAAAGAGGAGAGTGAGAAGGTTGGCTTGAAGCTCAACATTCAGAAAACAAAGATCATGGCATCTGGTCCCATCACTTCATGGGAAATAGATGGAAAAACAGTGGAAACCGTGTCAGACTTTATTTTTTGGGCTCCAAAATGACTGCGGAAGCTGATTGCAGCCAGGAAATTAGAAGACGCTTACTCCTTGGAAGGAAAGTTATGACCAACCTTGATAGTATATTAAAAAGCAGAGACATTACTTTGCCAATCAAGGTCCGTCTAGTCAAGCTATGGTTTTCCCCGTGGTCATGTATGGATGTGAGAGTTGGACTGTGAAGAAAGCTGATCGCTGAAGAATTGATGCTTTTGAACTGTGGTGCTGGAGAAGACTCTTGAGAGTCCCTTATACTGCAAGGAGATCCAACCAGTCCGTTCTAAAGGAGATCAATCCTGGGTGTTTATTGGAAGGACTGATGCTAAAGCTGAAATTGCAATACTTTGGCCACCTCATGTGACGAGTTGACTCACTGGAAAAGACTCTGATGCTGGGAAAGTTTGGAGGCGGGAGGAGAAGGGGATGACCGAGAATGAGATGGCTGGATGGTATCTCCGACTCGATGGACTTGAGTTTGTGTGAATTCCGGGAGTTGGTGATGGACAGGGATGCCTGGCGTGCTGTGATTCATGGGGTCGCGGAGAGTCGGACACGACTGAGCGACTGAACTGACTGAACTGATGGACACCTTTGCTTTGACAAAGGAGGCAAGAATATTCAATGGAGAAAAAAAATCTCTTTAACAAGTGGTGCTGAGAAAACTGGTCAACCACTTGTAAAAGAATGAACCTAGAACACTCCCTAGCTCCATACACAAAAGTAAACTCACAATGGATTAAAGTTCTCAACGTAAGACCAGAAAGTATAAAACTCATAGAGGAGAATATAGGTAAAATACTCCCCAACCTAAATCACAGCAGGATCCTCCTTGACCCACCTCCAAGAATATGGGAAATAAAAGCAAAAATAAACAAATGGAATCTGATTAAAATTAAAAGCTTCTGCACAACAGAGGATACTATAAGCAAGGTGAAAAGAAAGCCTTCCGAATGAGGGAAAATAATTGCAAATGAAGCAACTGGAAAAGAATTAATCTCAAAAATATACAAGAAACTCCTGCAGCTCAATTCCAGAAAAATAAATGACCCAATCAAAAAATGGGCCAAAGAACTAAACGGACATTTCTCCAAAGAATACCTACAGATGACTCAGAAGCACATGATAAGATGCTCAACATCACTCATTATCAGAGAACTGCAAATCAAAACCACAGTGAGGTACCATTTCATGCCAGTCAGAATGGCTGCTATCCAAAAGTCTACAAGCAATAAATGCTGGAGAGGGTGTGGAGAGAAGGGAACCCTCTTACACTGTTGGTGGGAATGCAAACTAGTACAGCCACTATGGAGAACAGTCTGGAGATTCTGTAAAAAACTGGAAATAGAACTGCCATACGACCCAGCAATCCCACTCCTGGGCATACACACCGAGGAAAACAGAATTGAAAGAGACACATCTACTCCAATGTTCATCGCAGCACTGTTTATAATAGCCAGGACATGGAAGCAACCTAGATGTCCATCTGCAGACGAATGGATAAGAAAGCTTTGGTACATATACACAATGGAGTATTACTCAGCCATTAGAAATAATACATTTGAAACTGTTCTAATGAGGTGGATGAAACTGTAACCTATTATACAGCGTGAAGTAAGCCAGAAACAAAAACACCAATAGAGTATACTAACACATATGTATGGAATTTAGAAAGATAGTGACTATAACCTTGTAAACGAGACAGCAAAAGAGCCACAGCTATATAGAACAGTCTTTTGGACTCTGTGGTAGAGGGCGAGTGTGGGAAGATTTGGATGAATAGCATTGAAACATATATATTATTATATGTGAAACGAATCGCAAGTCCAGGTTTGATGGATGATACAGGATGCTTGGGGATGATGCACTGTGATGACCCAGAGGGATAATATGGGAAGGGAAGTGGGAGGAGGGTTCAAGATGGGGAACACATGCACACCCAGGACAGATTCATATCAATGTATGGCTAAACCAATTCAATATTTTAAAGTAATTAGCCTCCAATTAAAATAAATAAATTAAAAAAATAAAAAATAAAAAAAAACCTTCCAGAAATAATAAGGGAGTTTATCAAGGTTAAAATATTCAAGGCCAACATGCACAAATCAATTGAACTTCTTTACTAGCAATGAACATGTGAAAAATGAAATTGAAAAACAATACCATTTATAATCTCTCAAAACAACTGAAATGCTTCGGTATATGTCTCATAAAACATATTTAGGATTTATATGCTGAAAATTATAGAATGCTGATAAAAGAAGTTTAAGAAAATGTAAACTAAATGATGTAAGGAGTAGAAAACTCAACATAGTGAAGATTGTAATTTCTTTCCAAATTTATATATATATATATTTAAGGTTCAGTTCAATTCAGTCGCTCAGTCGTGTCCAACTCTCCGCGACCCCATGAATCACAGTACTCCAGGCCTCCCTGTCCCTCACCAACTCCCGGAGTTCACTCAAACTCATGTCCACAGAGTCGGTGAGGCCAGCCAACCATCTCATTCTCTGTCGTCCCCTTCTCCTCCCGCCCCCAAACTTTCCCAGCATCAGAGTCTTTACCAGTGAGTCAACTCGTCGCATGAGGTGGCCAAATTATTGCAGTTTCAGCTTTAGCATCAGTCCTTCCAGTGAACACCCAGGATTGATCTCCTTTAGAATGGACTGGTTGGATGTCCTTGCAGTCCAAGGGACTCTCAAGAGTCTTCTCCAACACCACAGTTCAAAAGCATCAATTCTTCGGCGATCAGCTTTCTTCACAGTCCAACTCTCACATCCATACATGACCACGGGAAAAACCATAGCCTTGACTAGACGGACCTTGATTGGCAAAGTAATGTCTCTGCTTTTTAATATACCATCAAGATTGGTCATAACTTTCCTTCCAAGGAGTAAGCGTCTTTTAATTTCCTGGCTGCAATCAGCATCTGCAGTGATTTTGGAGCCCCAAAAAATAAAGTCTGACACTATTTCCACTGTTTTTCCGTCTATTTCCCATGAAGTGATGGGACCAGATGCCATGATCTTTGTTTTCTGAATGTTGAGCTTCAAGCCAACCTTTTCACTCTCCTCTTTCACTTTCATCAAGAGGCTTTTGAGTTCCTCTTCACTTTCTGCCATAAGGGTGGTGTCATCTGCATATCTGAGGTGATTGATATTTCTCCCGGCAATCTTGATTCCAGCTTGTGCTTCTTCCAGCCCAGCGTTCCTCATGATGTACTCTGCATATAAGTTAAATAAGCAAGGTGACAATATACAGCCTTGACGTAATCCTTTTCCTATTTGGATCCAGTCTGTTGTTCCATGTACAGTTCCGACTGTTGCTTCCTGTCCTGCCTACAGGTTTCTCAAGAGGCAGGTCAGGTGGTCTGGTATTCCCATCTCTTTCATATCAAAACCCCAGCAAGATTTTTTGCAGATAGAGACAAGGTTATACTAATATGTGTATATACACATATATGCACACACACACACATATGTATTCACACAATATCATATGCATATATATGTATATATGTATACACACAAATACATCCATGTACACAGAGGAACTAGAAAAGCTAACACCATTTTTAAAATCAAAAATTGGGAGACATTATTAATGTTTATTATATTGCTTCAGAAGTCAAACAGTCTGAAATTGGCAGGTGGATAGACACATATACCAATGTTAGAGAACAGTCTATAAATAGCCTCATAGTTCAGTTCTGTAGCTCACTCGTGTCCGACTCTTTGTGACCCCATGAACCACAGCATGCGAAGCCTCCCTGTCCATGAAAAACTCCTGGAGTTTACCCAAACTCATGTCCATTGAGTTGGTGATGCCATCTAATCATCTAATACTCTCTTTTTTTTTAAGGTGGGATTTACTCTTTATTGAAATGTTCCAGTGTCCCCCAAATACATTTTATTGTTGTGGTCTTTGTTTTTTTTTTTCTTATATATATATATATATATATATATATATATTTTTAATTTATTTATTTTAATTGGAAGGTAATTACTTTACATTATTTTATTGGTTTTGCCATACACTGACATGAATCTGCCCCGGATGTACATATGTTCCCCATCTTGAACCCCCCCTGCCATCTCATCCTCATATCGTCTCCACACCTCCTGCCTACAATCTTTCCCAACATTAGGGTCTTTTCAAATGAGTCAGCTCTTCACATGAGGTGGCCAAAATATTGGAGTTTCAGCTTAAGCATCAGTCCTTCCAATGAATATTCAGGGCTGATTTCCTTTAGGATGGACTGGTTGGATCTCCCTGAAGTGTCAGGGACTCTCAAGTGTCTTCTCCAACACCACAGTTCAAAAGCATCAATTCTTCGGTGATCAGCTTTCTTCACAGTCCAACTCTCACATCCATACATGACCACAGGAAAAACCATAGCTTTGACTAGACGGCCCTTTGTTGGCAAAGTAATGTCTCTGCTTTTTAATATGCTTTCTAGGTTGGTCATAACTTTTCTTCCAAGGAGCAAATGTCTTTTAATTTCATGGCTGCAGTCACCATCCACAGTGGTTTTGGAGCCCAGAAAAATAAAGTCTATCACTGTTTCCTTTGTTCCCCCATCTATGTGCAATGAAGTTATGGAACCAGATGCGATGATCTTAGTTTTCTGAATGTTGAGTTGTAAGCCAACTTTTTCACTCTCCTGTTTCACTTTCATCAAGAGGCTCTTTCGTTTTTCTTCCCTTTCTGCTATAAGGGTCGTATCTTCTGCATATCTGAGGTTATTGATGTTTCTCCCAGCAAACTTGATTTCAATTTGTGCTTACTCCAGCCCAGCGTTTCTCATGATATACTCTGCCTATAAGTTATATAAGCATGATGACAATATATAGCCTTGATGTACTGCTTTTCCTATTTGGAACCAGTCTGTTGTTCCATGTCCAGTTCTAACTGTTGCTTCTTGACTCACGTACAAATTTCTCAGGAGGTAGGTCAGGTGGTCTGGTATTCCTGTCTCTTTAAGAATGTTCCACAGTTTGTTGTGATCCACACAGTCAAAGGCTTTGGTGTAGTCAGTAAGTGGAAGTAGATGGTTTTCTGCAACTCTGTTGCTTTTTTGATGATCCAGAAGATGATGACAATTTTTTTTTGCATAGGTCTGACTTATAGAATCACATTATTGTTTCATGTACTCAAACTAAGTAAATAAAAAAATCAACCTGACAGTTGGAAGAACCCAAAATGAAGCACAAAGAGTAACAAATCAACCTAATTATATTACAAATGAGGAACATAGCTATACAGAAAAGGATGGGAAGAACTAGCCAAATTAATTTTGGAAAGCAGTATTTCTACTGTATTTCAGTATTTCTAAAAGTATTTCTACTTTTAAGACTAAGGATGAAAAAGAACTTTATACAAACACTTCCCTGGTTGATAAATATATTGCTCACAGGGATATGGATCAGCAACTCTGAAACTAATACACTTGCCTTGTGGGTTTAAATAAATAAGTAAATATATTATGAATAATGAAAACTAGGTTTCTTGCTATTGAAGAAGAATATTTCCAGTGAGCAAAGAAGAAATGCTAAAATTATCACTGTAGTATTGAATTGGAATGGAAGCAGTCAATGTTTTTAAAACTCATGTTTTACAAATATACAGATAGATACAAAATAAATATAGGTAAGTATTTGTGTATTCATAGAATACCTAGAAGTAATGCCACTCTAGTTACAATGTACTCACTTAGAACACAGGCCTTGGTTTCTAAATAACATTCTCCTATAAAACAACCTGGGTTTCTTGGAAAAATAGCTGATTCCAGGGACGGGACAGGGAAAAATTTGAGACTGGAATATCTTATGGTACCAAAAAGTAAGGCAGTGTTATAAAAAATTACAGAAATGTGATAGAAGAACATGGGAGCCAACATGGAACTGATCCTTGTGGTCAAAGTGGGAATATTTGAGCAACAAGACAGTGGGGATATTCCTGGACTATAGCCCATAGAATAAAATAATTATCTATGATCCTATACTGATATAAACTAACAAATGCACACCACAATGGAGAAAGGATAGCTTGCTCTTACAATAAACTATCATTTAAACAAGATATGAGCAAAATTGAAAATTGCTACAATATATGCAACAGTCATTTGTGGGTGTGAATCATCAACAAAGACAAAAAATAGCGGGTGAAAATGTGGCAAGAATCAGGATTTATGCATTGCCTCAAATATCTCACTTCAAGATATCTATTAATGATAAGGGGAAAATAATGTCTTCACAGTAGATAATATCTTTACTGGCATCACCAGTAATAAGATATAGCAACATCTAATAACATTAGTATGATTCACTGAGAGGGGTTCAGCATCACTTTTTCCCCAAAATGTTTAACCTAAATATATTCGTGAGAAGACATCAGAAAAACCCAATTTGAGTGAATCCTATAAAATAACTGACAAGTTGTATGTATCTTTCCATGTAATTTAACATGTTTATACGTTTGGGGGTGCTAAGACATGGACATCTTTAAGATCATTATTCTGTCTGCCACAGCTCACTCTCTGGCCTCAAAAGATTTACATCAATCTTATTTCAACCTCCCCCAAAGTCTTAACTGACTATAGTATCAATTTAAGTTCAAAATCTCACCTAATTATCATCTTCTCAAAAGTCCCAAATCTCATCATCTGAATCATCCAAGCTGAGTAAGATAAGTCTCTTGCTATGATTCACTGTAGGGTAAAATTCCTTACTCTCTATTCACCTGTGAATCTAAAAAAAACAATGAATTTGCTCTCCATATACAGTAGTAGGATAGGTATAGGATAACAATGAAAGATATTCCCATTCCAAAAGGGAGAAAATGGAAGGGGAAAAGATGAGTCACCAATATCAAGTAATCTTGAAGTCTAGTGGGCAAATTCCTTTAGATCTCAAGGCCTGGAATAACGCTCTGTGCACGTGGCTCAATCCTTTCAGTTTGCAGCTCCACCCTCTTAGTCATCCTTCCTATTTTGTGAAAAGTAGCTGTGTGTTTGAACCTGAGTAATTTTATCAGCCTCTTTCTTGCTTGTAGAATTATGGGGGTCTGAGAGCTTTCTTTTTTATTTCATCTTGTCTCTGTCCCTTTTAGGCAAGCTGGCAGTGTTTATATTGGTATAACATCCTCAACATTTTGTGGGTCCCCCAGTATGTCAGTGAAATTCATTCAATTTGGCAAGAGGATCCTCCACAAGTCATTCTTAAATAACTGCCTTTATTGTCCATCCCCTCTCTAATTACGGTTTCTACTGAGATAGTTGAAGGGATCCATGAGTCATGTCAACTTCAAAAAAAGATTCACTATGTGAGAGTTGTGAATTAAGTTTTATCTGAAGCAAAATGAGCACTGCAGCCTGAGAGACAGCACCTCAGATAACTCTGAGAAACTGCTCCAAAGAGGTAGGTGGAGGGAGGTCAATATATGTGATTTTGGTGAAGGAGTTCATGCAATCAAGCATTTATCTTACAAAAGTTTTTCTGCTAGTCACAAGGAGCTAATGTCACCATGAAAGCATTTCGTGTTTTTCTAGATATGAGGAGATGCAAGGATTGGGTTCATAAACTCAGTTCCTGAAAATATCTAACTATCTAAAAACCAGTTCCACCACTTTCCCTGGAACACACAGTGCCCATTCCTGTTACTCAGCCTAAACTTCCTTCAGGATGTGCGGAAGGTGAACAACTTCAACAGCACAGGATTCAGTCTTCTCAGAAGGAAGTAAAGTCACTTAGTCGTGTCCGACTCTTTGTGACCCCATGGACTGTAGCCTACCAGGCTCCTCGGTCCATGGGATTTTACAGGCAAGAATACTGGAGTGGGTTACCATTTCCTTCTCCAGGGAATCTTTCAGACCCAGGGATCGAACCCGGGTCTCCTGCATTGTAGGCAGACGCTTTACGGTCTGAGCTACCAGGAAAGCTCAGAGGCAGATGGCAAATGCTTTTGGCAAGCACCAGTTGACAGTCACATACCTCACCTCATTAAAGAGCCCCCTAGACCCCCTGGAGGAGGGCACAACAACCAACTCCAGTATTCTTGCATGGAGAATCCCATGAAGATAAATAACCAAGTTAATGGCTTACAAGTTCTGCTTCCCACCTAACTGTACAACACAATTCAGCTAAGTCTTCTGCCATATATAACAAGGATCCCCTTTTCCCCAAGTTTCTAATAACATGTTCATTATTTCCTTCTGAGTTTTCAGCAGAAGCACTGTTAACATCCATATTTCTATGAACAGTCTGCTTACAATGATTTAAGTGTTCCCTTAGGGGCTTCCCAGGTGGCTTAGTGGTAAAACATCCACCAGCCAATGCAGGAGATGTGGCTTTGATCCCTGGGTCAGGAAGATCCCCTGGAGGAAGAAATGGCAACCCACTCCAGTATGCTCACCTGAAAAATCTCATGGACAGAGTAGCCTGGTGGTCTACAGTCCATAGGGTCACAAAGAGTCAGATAAAACTGAGCAACTGAGCACATGTTACATCAGTATACATTTTTCTCTACTGTGCTCCTCACTTACTTCTGAGCCCTCACTAGCAGAATTGTTAATTTGCACCGTTTAACAGTTTGTTCAAAGCAGTCGAGACTGTTTCTGACATGCTCCTTTAAATTCTTCCAGACTCTTCTCACTGCCCATTACAAAGCACCTTCCACATTTTTTTTCAGTTTTTATTTTATTTTTAATTGGAGGATAATTGCTTTACAATATTGTGTTGGTTTCTGCCACACATCAACACTAATCAGCCATAGGTATATATATCCCCTCCCTCTTGAACATCCTTCCCACCTCCCACTTCATCCCACCCCTCTAAGTTGTCACAAAGCACTGGATTTGAGCTTCTTCATCATACATCAAATTCCCACTGGCTATCTATTTTACATATGGTTATGTATATATTTCAGTGCTACTCTGTCAATTCGTCCCACCCTCTCCTTCCCCCAATGCGTCCACAAGTCTGTTCTTTATGTCTGTGTCTCCTCTGTTGCCTGCAAATAGGTTAATCAGTATCGTCTTTCTAGATTCCATATATATATTATAAATATGTTAATATATGATTTTTTTTCTTTCTTACTTCACTCTGTATAATAGGTTCTAGGTTCATCCACCTCATTAGAACTGACTCAAACACATTCCTTTTTATAGCTGAGTAATATTTCACTGTATTGTACCACAACTTCTTTATCGATTCATCTGTCGATGGATATCTAGGTTGCTTCCATGCCCTAGGTATTGTAAATAGTCCTGCGATGAACATTGGGGCACATGTCTCTTTTTCAATTATGGTTTTTTAAAGCCAGTAGGGAAGCCAACAAAGATGTTCAACATCACTCATTATTAGGGAAATACAAATCAAAACTACAATGAGGTATCACTTCACACCGGTCAGAATGGTCATCATCAAAGTGTCTAAAAACAATACATGTTGGAGAGGGTGTGGAGAAAATAGAATCCTCTTGTACTGTTGGTGGGAATGTAGATTGATATAGCCAGTATGGAGATTCCTTTTGTAAAGTTTTGACTTCCACAGGTTTTAAGTATTCTTTTTACAGAAGCATACTACTTCCAGGCATCAAATTTTATATTAATTTCCTATTGTTGTAACAAATTAGTACAAAATTTGTGACTTCAGTTCAGTTCAGTCACTCAGTTGTGTCCGACTCTTTGTGACCCCACGGACTACAGCATACCAGGCCTCCCTGTCCATCATCAACTCCCGGAGTTTGCTCAAACTCATGTCCATAGAGTCGATGATGCCATCCTCTGTTGTCCCCTTCTCCTCCCGCCCTCAATCTTTCCCAGCATCAGAGTCTTTTCCAATTAGGCAGTTATTCGCATCAGGTGGCCAAAGTATTGGAGTTTCAGCTTCAGCAACAGTCCTTCCAATGAATATTCAGGACTGATTTCCTTTAGGATGGACTGGTTGGATCTCCTTGCAGTCCCAGGGACTCTCAAGAGTCTTCTCCAACACCACAATTCAAAAGCATCAGTTCTTCAGTGCTCAGCTTAAAGAAAGCTCACATCCATACATGATTACTGGGAAAACTATATGATATCTGATTATATTTTCTCTCTGGATCTCCTGTATCTCTCTTATAATTACCATGTTATTACATTGGGCCTATCCAGATAATCCAAGATAATATTCCCACCTCAAAATCCTTGTCTTAATCATATCTACAAAGTCTCTTTTTCTATGTAAGCTAACATACTAATGGGTTCTGGGGACTAACACATGGAGATCTTGAGTACCATTATTCTGTGTACCACACCAGTACTCTTAGAAAGTCTTAGTCATGAAAGACAGATTGAGGAACTACCACAGACTGGAGAAGAGAAAGGTAACATGACAATTTAATGCTTTATGGGGGCCTGGATTATATCCTAAACCATAAAAGAATGACATTAATGTGAAAACTAACAAAATTCAAATAAACTCTGTGGATTAGATAATATTATTGTACTAATATTAGTGTCCTGGTTTTGATAATTGCACAATGGTTATGTAAGATGTTAACTTTAAGGGAATTTGGATAAAGGTTATACAGAAACTCTGTAATAAATTACAATTTTTCTGTAAATCTAAAATCATTTCAAATTAAAACATTTAAAAAAGGTTTTATTGATGTATCCTGGCACCATCCTGTTTCCTCACATAGTTGATAAATTTGGATATTCCCAAATGTTTTAATGTCATTCAGCTCATAAGTGAATAATTATATCTCATTTTTTTAAAATAAGTTTTTTAAATTATGGATGAAATTTAATATATTTTCATACATTTATTGGTTGTTTGATTAATTTGCTAGGGCTGTAGTAACAAAATGCCACATATAATATAACTTAAATGACATAATTTGTAAGTCAAGATACTGGGATGGTTGGTTTCTCCTCAGGGTTCTCTCATTGGTTGCTTTCTCATGCAGACTCACCCACGTGTACGTGTCTGTGTCTGTGTATGTGTATGTGTCTCTCTAATGTTTCTTCTTTATCTTAAAAGGACACCAGTTATATTGTCTGGGCCTCAACCTATATGACCTCAAGGTAATTTGGAGCCCCTATCTCCAAATACAGTCACATTAAGGGTAAAGTCTTTAAGATATGAATTTTGAAGGGATACATTTCAGTCTTTAACAACTGTCCATTTGAACTGAGAGATGGCGTGGCACATTGTTTTTATTGGATTGACATTTCAATGTGTGCCTTTCCTTCTGATGCACTCATTTAACAAATTCAATCACTGAAAACTCTACTTAACAATAGTGGTTACCTCTCTGAGAGGAAAGGGAGTATAATTGGTAAATGTTGTTGCTCTTAAAGTGAGTGGTAGTTTCACAGAATGTTTTAATGTTATCTATATAGAATATTTCATAATCATTTAAAATATTTAATGAGATGAGGAAATGAAGGGAATGGCAAACCACTTCAGTATTCTTGCCTTGAGAATCCCATTAACAGTAGGAAAATGCAAAAAGATAGGACACTGAAAGATGAACTTCCCAGGTTGGTAGGTGTCCAATATGCTATTAGAGATCAGTGGAGAAATAACTCCAGAAAGAATGAAGAGACAGCCAAAGCAAAAACAACACCCAGTTGTGGATGTGACTGGTAATGGAAGTAAAGTCGGATGCTTTAAAGAGCAATACTGCATAGGAACCTGGAATTTTAGGTCCATGAATCAAGGCAAATTGGAAGTGGTCAAACAGGAGATGGCAAAAGTGAACATCTACATTCTAAGAATCAGTGAACGAAAATGGACTGGAATGGGTGACTTTAACTCAGATGACCATTATATCTACTACTGGGGGCAAGAATCCCTTAGAAGAAATGGAGTGGCCACCATAGTCAACAAAAGAGTCTGAAATGCAGTACTTGGATGCAATCTCAAAAATGACAGAATGATCTCTGTTCGTTTCCAAGGAAAACCATTCAACATCAGAGTAATACAAGTCTATACCCTGACCAGTAATGCTGAAGAAGCTGAAGTTGAACAGTTCTATGAAGACCTACAAGACCTTCTATAACTACACGCAAAAAAGATGTCGTTTTCATTATAGGGGACTGGAATGCAGAAGTAGGAAGTCAAGAGATACCTGGAGTAACAGGCAAATTTGGCCTTGTAGAACAAAACAAAGCAGGTCAGAGGTTAACAGATTTGCCAAGAGACCACACTGGTCATAGGATACACTCTTAGAACAACACAAGAGAAGACTCTACACATGAACATCACCAGATGGTGAATCCCGAAATCATAGTGATTATATTCTTTGCAGCCAAAGTTGGAGAAGCTCTATATAGTCAACAAAACCAAGACCGGGAGCTCCTTATCGGCAAATTCAGACTTATATTGAAGAAAGTAGGGAAAACCACTAGACCATTCAGTTATGATCTAAATCAAATAGCTTAGGATTATACAGTGGAAGCGAGAAATAGATTCAAGGGATTAGATCTCATAGACAGAGTGCCTGAAGAACTATGGAAAGAGGTTCGTGACATTGTACAGGAAGCAGGAATGAAGACCATTCCCAAGAAAAAGAAATGCAAAAAGGCAAAATGGTTGTCTGAGGAAGCCTTACAAATAGCTGAGAAAAGACAAGACACT
Source organism: Moschus berezovskii (assembly GCF_049115385.1). Classification (NCBI taxonomy): domain Eukaryota; kingdom Metazoa; phylum Chordata; class Mammalia; order Artiodactyla; family Moschidae; genus Moschus; species Moschus berezovskii. The sequence continues at coordinate 59,818,544 of NC_142488.1, read as the reverse complement.
AAAGGCAAAGGAGAAAAGGTAAGATATACCAATTTGAATGCAGAGTTCCAAAGAATAGCAAGGAGAGATAAGAAAGCTTTCCTCAGCGATCAATGCAAAGAAATAGAAGAAAACACTAGAATGGGACAGACTAGAGATTTCTTCAAGAAAATTAGAGATGCCAAGGGAACATTTCATGCAAACATGGGCACAATAAAGGACAGAAATGGTATGGACCTAATATAAACAGAAGATATTCAGAAGAGGAGGCAGGAATACACAGAAAAACTATACAAAAAATATATTCGTGACCCAGATAACAACGATGGTATAATCAGTCACCTAGAGCCAGACATCCTGGAATGCGAAGTCAAGTGGGCCTTAGGAAACAACACTACAAACAAAGCTAGTGGAGGTGATGGAATTCCAGTTGAGCTATTCCAAATCCTAAAAGATGATGCTGTGAAAGTGCTACACTCAATATGCCAGCAAATTTGGAAAACTCAGCAATGGCCACAGGACTAGAAAAGGTCAGTTTTCATTTCAGTACCAAAGAAAGGCAGTGCCAAACAATACTCAAACTACCGCATAATTGCACTCATCTCACACACTAGTAAAGTAATGTTCAAAATTCTCCAAGCCAGGCTTCAGCAGTATGTGAACCATGAACTTCCATATGTTCAAGGTGGAGTTAGAAAAGGCAGAGGAACCAGAGATCATATTATGTTGGATCATCATAAAAGCATGAGAGTTCCAGAAAAACATCTACTTCTGCTTTATTGACTATGCCAAAGCCTTTGACTATGTGGATCACAACAAACTGTGGAACATTCTGAAAGAGATGTGAAAACCAGGCCACGTGAACTGCCTCCTGAGAAATCTGTATGTGGGTCAAGAAGCAACAGTTAGAAATGGACATGGAACAACAGACTGGTTCCAAGTCAAGAAAAGAGTATGTCCAGGCTTTATGGCTTTATATTGTCACCCTGCTTATTTAACTTTTATGCAGAGTACATCATGGGAAATGCTGGGCTGGATGAAGCACAAGCTGAAATCAAGATTGCTGGGAGAAATATCAATAACGTCAGATATGCAGATGACACCACCCTTACAGCCGACAGTGTAGAAGAACTAAAGAGCTTCTCGATGAAAGTGAAAGAGAAGAGTGAAAAAGTTGGCTTAAAGCTCAACATTTATAAAACTAAGATCATGGCATCTGGTCCCACTTCATGGGATGGGGAAACAGTGGAATCAGTGTCAGACTTTATTTTTGGGCACTCCAAAATCACGGTGGATGCTGATTGCAGCCATGAAATTAAAAGACGCTTACTCCTTGGAAGGAAAGTTATGACCAACCTAGATTGCATATGAAAAAGCAGGGACATTACTTTGCCAGCAAAGGTCTGTCTAGTCAAGGCTATGGTTTTTCCAGTGGTCATGTATGGATGTGACGAGTTGGACCATAAAGAAAGCTGATCGTCGAAGAATTGATGCTTTTGAACTGTGGTGTTGGAGAAGACTCTTGAGGGTCCCTTTGACTGCAATGAGATCCAACCAGCTCATTCTAAGGGAGATCAGTCCTGGGTGTTCATTGGAAGGACTCCAATACTTTGGCCACCTCATGTGAAGAGTTGACTCACGGAAAAGACTCTGATGCTGGGAGGGATTGGGGGCAGGAAGGGAAGGGGACGACAGAGAATGAGATGGCTGGATGGCATCACTGACTCGATGGATGTGAGTTTGAGTGAACTCCAGGAGTTGCTGATGGACAGGGAGGCCTGACGTGCTGTGATTCACGGGGTAGCAAAGAGTCGGACACGACTGAGCGACTGAACTGAACTGAACTCAACTGTATTTCCCTTTCTTTTCCTTTCACTTCTCTTCTTTTCTCAACTATTCGTAAGGCCTCCTCTGACAACTGCTTTGCCTTATTTTATTTATTTTTCTTAGGGAATTTTTTGATCACTGCCTCCTGTAGAGTGTTATGAACTTATATCCATAGTTCTTCAGGCACTCTATCAGATCTAATCCCTTGAATCTACTTGTCATCTCCACTGTAAAATAATAAGGGATTTGATTTATGTCACATCTAAATGGCCTAGTGGTTTTCCTACTCTCTTCAATTTGAGCCTGAATTTTAAAATAGGGAGTTCATGATCTGAGCCACAGTGAGCTCCAGTTCTTGTTTTTGTTGACTGTGTAGAGCTTCTCAAACTTTGTCTGCAAAGAATATAATCAATCTCATCATATATATCAATCAACGTTGACTGTCTGGTGATATCCATATGTAGAATCATCTCTTGTGTTGTTGGAAAATGATATTTGCTATCACCATGTGTTCTTTTGACAGAACTCTGTTAGCCTTTGCTCTGCTTCATTTTGTACTCCAAGGCCAAACTTGCCTGTTACTCCATGTATCTCTCACTTTTTTTTAAATGGATATATTTTTCTCATTTTTAAAAAATTAATTATTTTAATTGGAGGCTAATTACTTTACAATATTGTAGTGATTTTTGCCATACACTGACATGAATCAGCCATGGGTGTACATGTGTTCCCCATCCTGAAACCCCCCCCCTCCCTCCCCATCCCACCCCTCAGGTATCTCTTGACTTCTGACTTTTGCATTCCAATCCCCTATGATCAAAATTACATTTTTTGTTGTTAATTTTAGAAGATCTTGTAGGTCTTCATAGAACCATTAAACTTCATCTCCTTTGACCTTAGTGATTCTTGCATAGACTTGCTTTGATGTTGCATGGTTTTCCTTGGAAATGAACCAAGATCATTCTGTCTTTTTTTTTAGATTGCACCCAATGCTGCATTTTCGACTCTTTGAATTCTTGCCCCAAAATAATAGATATAATGGTCATATGAATTAAATTTGCCCATTCCTGTCTATTTAAGTTAACTTATTCCTAAAACATCAACGTTCATTCTTGCCATCTCCTGCTTGACCACGTCCAATTTACCTTGACTCATGGACCTAACATTCCACGTTCCTATCGAATATTGTTCTTTACAGCACTGAACTTTACTCTCACCATCATACACATCCACAACTGAGCATCATTTCCACTTTGGAACTGCCTCTTCATTCTTTCTGGAGCTATTTCTCTGCTGTTCCACAATAACGTATTGGACACCAACTGACCTGGGGGGGGGGCTCACCTTCCAGTGTCATATCTTTTTACTATTTCATACTTATCATGTTGTAATTGAGGCAAGAATACTGAAGTGGTTTGCCATTCCCTTCTCTAATGAACCATGTTTTGTCAGAACTCTCCACCATTACCCATCTGTCTTGGGTGGCCCTGCACAGCATTGCTCATAACTTCACTGAGTTACACAAGGCTGTGATCTATGTGATAATTTTGGTTAGTTTTCTTTGATTGTGGTTTTCATTCTGATGGATGATGATGAGGCTTGTGCAAGCTTCCTGATGGGAGGCACTGGCTTTGGAGAAAGCTATGTCATGTTCTGGTGGGCAGGACCATGCACAGTAAATTTTTCATCCAATTGCCTGTTGATGGTTGAGGCTGTGCTCCCTCCCTGTTCATCATTTGGCCTAAGACAACCCAATCCTGGAGTCTGAAGGCTTTCAGTTCAGTTCAGTTCAGTCACTTAGTCGTGTCCGACTCTCTGCGACCCCATGAATCACAGCACACCAGGACTCCCTGTCCATCACCAACTCTTGGAGTTCACTCAAACTCATGTCCACAGAGTCGGTGATGCCATCCAACTATCTAATTCTCGGTCGTCCCCTTCTCCTCCTGCCCCCAACCTTTCCTAGCATCAGAGTCTTTTCCAGTGAGTCAACACATCGCCCGAGGTGGCCAAAGTATTGGAGCTTCAGCTTTAGCATCAGTCCTTCCAATGAACACCCAGGATTGATCTCCTTTAGAATGGACTGGTTGGATCTCCTTGCGGTACAAGGGACTCTCAAGAGTCTTCTCCAACACCACAGTTCAAAAGCATCGATTCTTCGGCTATCAGCTTTCTTCACAGTCCAACTCTCACATCCATACATGACCACGGGAAAAACCATAGCCTTGACTAGACGGACCTTTGTTGGCAAAGGAATGTCTCTGCTTTTTAATATACTGTCAAGGTTGGTCATAACTTTCCTTCCAAGGAGTAAGCGTCTTTTAATTTCATGGCTGCAATCAGCATCTGCAGTGATTTTGGAGACCAAAAAAATAAAGTCTGACACTGTTTCCACTGTTTCCCCATCTATTTCCCATGAAGTGATGGGACCAGATGTCATGATCTTTGTTTTCTGAATGTTGAGCTTCAAGCCAACCTTTTCACTCTCCTCTTTCACTTTCATCAAGAGGCTTTTTAGTTCCTCTTCACTTTCTGCCATAAGGGTGGTGTTATCTGCATTTCTCCCGGCAATCTTGATTCCAGCTTGTGCTTCTTCCAGGCCAGAGTTTCTCATGATGTACTGTGTGTATAAGTTAAATAAGCAGGGTGACAATATACAGCCTTGACATACCCCTTTTCCTATTTGGAACCAGTCTGTTGTTCTATGTCCAGTTCTAACTGCTGCATCCTGACCTGCATATAGTTTCTCAAGAGGCAGGTCAGGTGGTCTGGTATTCCCATCTCTTTCAGAATTTTCCACAGTTTATTGTGATCCACACAGTCAAAGGCTTTGGCATAGTCAATGAAGCAGAAATAGATATTTTTCTGGAACTCTCTTGCTTTCTCCATGATCCAGCGGATGTTGGCAATTTGATCTCTGGTGCCTCTGCCTTTATGTTAGATCTATTGGCTACCTCTTAAAGGACTTATGCCAACATTAGACTCCCAGGACTGCTGCTTCTAGTCCCCCGTCCCCATGGCAGGCCTCTGCTATCCCACATCTCTGCAAGAGACTCTAAAACACTCACAGACAAGGCTGGCTCCGTCACTTATGGGATCACTGCTCCTTTCTCCTGGGTTTTGGTGTGACCAGGTTTTGCTTGTGCCCTCCAATAGTCTCTGTTTCTCCAATTCCTGTTAAATTTATGTAATCAAATCTTTCTGTCCTTAAAAGTCAGATACCCTAGGGATTCCCAATCCTTTTGCTGAATCCCAAGGTTGGGAAGTCTGATATGGGGCCTCAAACCTTCACAACACTGCAGAACTTCTTTGGTATCATTGTTCTCCAATTTGTGTATCACCCACCCAGTGGGTTTTGATTTTATCATGATTACTCCCCTCCTGCCACCTCATTGAGGCTTCTCCTTTGTCCTTATATGTGGGTTATCTTTTTTGGTGGGTCCCACATCTTCCTCTCGATAGTTGTTGAAAAGCTAGTTGAAATTTTGGTGTTCTCACAAGAGAAGAAGATTGTATGTCTTTCTACTCTGCCACCTTGGATTACAAAATCTTTTTTGTGAACTTATTATGTAGTCTGTCTGCTGATGCATGTGGCTGTATTCTTATCTTGATGATTGTTTGACCTGAGGCATCCAACAATGGAGTTTGTACACAGTTGGGTGGAGCCCTATTTTGGTGCTGAAATGGGAACCTGGGTGAGAGCTCATGCCAGGTAACATTCCCTCAGCCAAGAATTCTCTGGCCATCCAGCATCGAGGACTCTGTGCTGTTACCACAGGGGCTCAGCTTTGACCCCTGGCTGGGGAACTAAGACTCCATAAGCCATGTGATGTAACCAACAAAAACAAGGAAAAGAATAGGGATAGACAAGCAAAAATGAAGACAAACAACACAAATATAACTAAACAAAACAAACTATGGAAAAAACAACAGAGAAACCAAAAAAAAAAAAGAAAGCATCCAAACAGTTAACCCCAAAACCAAAACAAACAATAGAGACAAAATTAACACAGTAAAAAAGAAAAGCAAAACTAAAATCAAAAAGCATAGAAAATAAAAAATAATTCGCAAAATTACTGCAAAACAAAAACCAAAATAAGGAAAAGAGGCAAAAAACCAAGACAAAAAGCATAAATATAATCAAACAAGGACATTAACAAAGAAAAAATAACACAAGAAAACAGAAAAAAATCAAAACACTTCAAAACCAAAAGAATAAAAGCAGAAACCCAAACTAGAACAAAAAAAGCAAAGAAAACAAAGCAAAGAACATAAAAATAAACTCACGAAATGACAAAACAATAACTAAAAAAGGAAAAGAAAGCAAATAAAAAGCAAGACAAACAATAAAAAAACCCAAACATACAAAAACAAACAAGCAAAAAAATCCAGAGAACAAAAATAGAAGAAAACAGCCAATCAAACAAAAATACCCCCAAACCAAAACAATGAAAACTAATTATAGTAGGGTCCTTTTGTGTTTTTAGGTGTCTGTGGTCCTCTGCTAGTGTTCAATAGGTCCTCTGAGTGAATTGTTCCACTTGTAGATGTATCTTTGATGTACTTGTGGGAAGAACTTAACCCCGGGTTTTCCCATTCCACTGTCTTGACTCCTCCTTCTTCAAACTGACAGTCGTTCCTGGGTGCAAATAGGGCTTTAGCTGGGGCGGTCCCTCCCAAGAATTGTGGCCTTGTGACTGTGGGCAGCGTTTGGGGTTGCACTGCTCTCCTCTCAGGTTTTTGGACAGCTTAGTGACAGCAGAGGGAAAAGACACTGAGCCAGGATTTTCAGCCCTGCAGGGACCAGGGCTCCAAGCCTGGCAGCAGAGTCGGGGCCACTTGGCCCTTAGTCATTCAGGAAAGGACGTGGGAGCACCATGGAGGAAGCCCCCAAGAGCATGATGCAGTGCCTTGCCTCAAGGGGCATCCTGGAGGGGCATTCCAGGCATGGGGGTGAGACCACCCTCTGTGACCACAGCCCCAACCAAACAATCCTAAATATCAGAGTTTGGAGCAGAGAAAGGCTTATTGCAGAACCATGCAAAGAGATGGTTGGCTTATGCAACCTACAACCTCTTTGTTGTTATTCTTTACAATTTTTAAGGTGAATTTCCAACTTCAGTTTTTTCCAGAAAATCCATTTTTCAGTGAATGAGCTCGATGCCTATTGAGTTTCTGAAAGTGTGATTTTGCTATGATTTTGACCAAGATATCAAAAGTGTATTCTGTTGGGTGATTTGCAGAGCAATTAAAGTGCTAGTTACCTGTTATTGCTCTGACCTAATAGGAGATTATTTCTGTTAACCAGTGGTCAGCTTTTAAGTGAAGTTGTTACACCCTTGTAACCTATAAATATGTATTGAATGATTGAAGTTCTGACCTTTGTATGATACTAGAGATGAACTCTGATCATATTTTCCAAACAAAGACATGGTAATCAAAGGTTTTTCTGATTTATGAATTTATTCATATGAAGATATAAATATGAAGATATATGGAGATATAAAATACCAATTTAATAAACATTTATCAAATTGCATTTTTCAGAAAAGAGCAAAATGAAATGTGGGTGAGATTGTTTCAGAAATTCTGGACCTTATGTATGTGTAACCTCATAGGATGGTTGTGGAGATTAAAAGAGAAGAGTTATGCTTCTTTACAAATATCAGGGATTATATGTTCTTGCCACATTGTTCTGTTAATGGGATATGACTTTTCAGTTGACACATATTATAATTACCATAACGTGGTTTTTTTTTTCCATTTACACTTGCTCTTTAACAGAAACAGGCTTAAACACATTGGTTTTAAGTTTCTTTGTCATTCTCTTCCTTTTGCCTCTCTTAAGAATATCTATGTTCTGTAAATAAAATTTAAGTGTATCAAAAGTATTGATACTTAAAGAATCCATTCTTAAGTCTTTTAAAAAGAGTATTTGAAACCAATTTGTATCATCATCTTTACTTATTTTTTGAGTTGGTAGGTAGGTAAGTTACAGGGCAAGAAAATCTACCTCTACAATGATCTCTAAATGGTGTCAATGATTCTTAAGTTCTCTCACTCCCAATCTCATTGAACAGTATCTATCAAAGTGCCCAAACCTAATGCTGATGCTTTGAGACACAGAAGCTATTTAGATGGACAGAGGAATGTTGACTTCTGTTTTCTGTAAATTTTGTTTTGGGGAAATGTGGTGAATTACAGGGGAATAGAGAGGTCAGTCCTGAAGGCAGTTCTTAGCAATTTTTTTGAGACAATTATTTATTTTAAACTTAAGGGGACAAAATGTGGAATAGAACCATTTGAATATTAGAACTATAAAGGGACCTTGAAAACCTTCTGGTACAGGTTCTTCATTTTACAAAAGTCCTTTTGTGCATGATGCAGTGAAGTGAAAGTGAAGTCGCTCAGTCGTGTCTGACTCTTTGCGACCCCATGGACTGTAGCTTACTAGGCTCCTCCATCCATGGGATTTTCCAGGCAAGAATACTGGAGTGGGTTACCATTTTCTTCTCCAGGTGATCTTCCTGACCCAGGGTTTGAACCTGGGTCTCCAACTCCATTCCTACTCATCTACTTTTTGGAACTTTAGTTCACCCCCACTAACCTAGCCCCACAGTTCTTGTCTCGCTTGTGCTTTGCAAACTCATCTTCTTAGTTATACAATCTGGCACTGGACAGTTCCTTCGTTTATTATTGCTGGGATCATTGTACTGGGGCTTCTGCTGCTGCTAAGTCACTTCAGTAGTGTCCGACTCTGTGTGACCCCATAGACGGAAGCCCACCAGGCTCCCCCATCCCTGGGATTCTCCAGGCAAGAACACTGGAGTGGGTTGCCATTTCCTTCTCCAATGTGTGAAAGTGAAAAGTGAAAGTGAAGTCGCTCAGTCGTGTCCGACCCTTAGCGACCCCACGGACTGCAGCCTACCAGGCTCCTCCGTCCATGGGATTTTCTAGGCAAGAGTACTGGAGTGGCTTGCCATTGCCTTCTCTGGTACTGGGGCTAGGAACCTCTTAAATTTAGGCTTTCATTCAGGGAACATGAAATCAGGCTATGTGCCATATATGGGGCAATGTACTTTCATCTCATTCAGTCATTATTCTAACTCCGTGAATGATGGATATTATTATTTCCTTTTTTTAAAAAAATTAGAAAACAGAAGCACAGAGTGTTGCAAGTGGCCAAGCTGAGACTTAACTCTAGGTCTGTTGGGTTAAGGCTGAACCTCAGGGAATGGGGACTTGTTTTACGTGAGATATTAAAGACAACAGAGACTTGTACTTCTCTTTTCATCACTGATATTGACTTAGCTCTTCTAACCTTAACTCTTCTCTTGAGTTCCTTTCTAATTGCTAATTTTTCTCTTTTACTGGGTGGTAAACTGCTTTTGTGGGCTTTTCTGGTGGCTCAGACGGTAAAGAATATGCCTGCAATGCAGGAGACCTGGGTTCAATTCCTGGGTCAAGAAGATCCCCTGGAGAAGGGAATGGCTATCCATTCCAGTATTCTTGCCTGAAGAAGTCCATGGACAGAGAAGACTGACAAGCTATACAGTCCATCGGGTTGCAAAGAGTCACACAAGACTGAACGACTAACACTTTTACTTTCACTTTTCAAGCTGCTTTTTAATCCAACAAACTCCTTCTTTACTGCCTTATGTACAGTTTTCTTGGTGAATAATTGTTTTCAAAGTAATTAAAAAATCTATTATCAATGTATGTGAAAATAAATTTTATTTTTATGTCTAAAAATGTATGGTTAGAAACCATGGTTGAGGGAACTGAATGGTACAATCTTTGCTGAAGATATAGATGTTTAAGAAAAATTATTCCTATAAATTGGCCACAGAAAGTTAGGTTGTTCTCAGTGCAGAGTTTGTGGGAACTCAATTGCTGCCTATGTTCCCAAATGACCAGAAACATTATAGAAATGTAATGGATTTAGGGAGCAAACAAGAGTCCCTTTTAAGGACCAGCTCTGATTTATGTTATTCTTTAGACACCCAGTCTAGCAACCTAGAAGAAACAGATTTCTTCTAGTCCTAGCCTATGCCTCCTGTCTCTCTGAAATATGGCTTCTGTCAATTTTGTTCTGCCACCAGAGGGCAGCAAAGGAATAGATGAATATTTCCCTCTACCTCTGCTTTCTGGAACGATAGGTAAGTAGGTTGGTAGAGAGATAGTTCTTTTAAAATATGTGTAAATATGAATATAGATTTATACTTTATGGATTTGTATTTTATATATCTTAAAATATGTCTTTATGTGTCTATCTATACATATACATATAGATACAAAACCCACACATGTACACACATGGAGAGAGAGAATCTAATTAAGCCAGGTTTGTACATCATTGCCTTTAAATTCTGAAATGATAGAGCTAAGCTAAAGGTTATTAAAAATAACATTTGTATTAGTCTGTACATATGAGGACATTATAAAGAATATAAAAAGAGACAGTGTATGAGAGTATAAAATGTACTTAACTAGGGATTTGGCAAACATTTTCAAATGAATCTTCAGGAAAAAAAATTAAGTAGTGAATATTAAAAGTAAAGTGTAACTTGAAGAAAAATATCTTTGAGTAAAGAATGATTAGATTGAGAAATTTCAAATATGCTTATCAGTCATAGTGAATCTTTGAAAACACAGCTTTACGTTTTCAGTTCTTACTAAATCAAGAAGATCTTCACACATTTCCCAAAAGCCTAATTCTCTTAGCTTTGAAGTGAGGTCAGGACCTGTTTGAAGTGAATAAGCATGTCCAAGCCTGATGAGATAGTGTGATAAGTGTAGGATACAGCTGTAAGCTGGGATTTACCCTTCTGTATTCAGAGAGTTGAAACCTTCCTCATGAGTCATCCTTTTGATTCTTGTTGTCCTAAGACTTATTGTCAAGATTCAGTAAAAGACAGGAATACCCTCTCCCTTCCTTTTCCTGTCTCCAGCTGGCACTGAAACAAAAGTTACAATAGTACAAATAATAGTTGGCATTTATCTAGATTTTGCTACTAGTGGCACTACTACTTGTGCCACTGGATGTGCTGAAATTTTGGCATTCAACATCTTCAGTGTCTCATTGAATTCTCATAACTTTTATGAGGCATTTTCTTATTTTACTTACAGGTAACTGACCCTGGAGGGATCAAATTTATTACGGTTTTCAAATTCAATTATCTGTTTTTATTGTATTTTTGGTGGCTTCTGATTTGCTTGTGTGTGTGTAAGAGAGAGAGGGAGAGATAATGAGAGAATTAATATATAATCAGAGATTTTTGAGAATTTAATAAGATCTCCCTAAATCATATAGCCCATTCCCCTCAGTGGCCAATGATTTTCCCATATCATATACTTTTTTCTTTGCTATTCTCCTTTGGGTGGTCTGAATCTCAGGTTTGAACATCAGAGTCTGAATAAGACTGGGGCCACTGTGGTAAAGGGTCAGATACGTATACTTTGGCAGCTAGATATGAAGCAGACAGAGGTTCCTCTGTCTGGTGACACTACCTATAGGAATTTCAGAAATCAGGTATCAGTGGAGGAGCATTGAGATTGGGTCAACTTTTTCTTTCCTCTGAGATTTTGGGACTAATGGCTGTCACTGCCATTTTGGGATTAAGACTGAAAACTGAAAATGCGTAGCCCACATCTATAGGTTTTCCAAATAAACCTAGAGATGAGAATATTATGGAAATAATGGAAAATAACTTTGGAAGCAGACGACCCTGAGACTGAATCCCAGCTCCATTATTTGCTAGCCAGGTAGTCTTCAACAAGCCAGTCTACCTCCCTGAAACTTGTTTCCTTCATTTTAAATTTGGAATAATAATTAGACTTATCTCACTCAGTTTTTGGGAGGGTTCAATGAGATAAATATATCAAGTACTTTGTACATAGTATTGCCCACGAAATGCTACTGGGTTAGCCAAAAAGACCCAGAGGGAGGATAAAGGGAGGAGGGAGGTGGGAGGGGGGTTCAGGAGGGGGAACTTATGTAAACCCGGGGCGAATTCATATCAATGTATGGCAAAACCAACCAATATAATATTGTAAAATAATTTGCCTCCAATAAAAAATAAATTAATTACATAAAAAAAAAAGTTTCTTTGGGTTTTTCCCTAATATCTTCCAGAAAAGCTCAAATGAACTTTATAGCCAACCCAATAATACCTTCCCATCCCTTTACTATATTGATAAGAAATTAATTTTATCTCAGTGATGACATAATCTATGGTACATACTAAGTCTTTGCAGTCAAAGTGGTAATTTTTAGAAGTCTTTACATCATTGTCTAGGTTGTCTAAGTTGGTCATAACTTTTCTTCCAAGGAGCAAGCATCTTTTAATTTCCTGGCTGAAATCACCATCTGCAGTGATTTTGGAGTCAAAAAAGTAAAGTCTGTAACTGTTTCCACTGTTTCTCCAACTATTTGCATTGAGATGATGGGACCAGATGCCATGATCTTAGTTTTCTGAATGTTGAGTTTTAAGCCAACTTTTTCACTCACTTCTTTCACTTTCACCAAGAGGCTCTTTAGTTTTTCACCTTCTGCCATAAGGGTGGTGTCATCTGCATATCTGAGGTTATTGATATTTCTCTCAGCAATCTTGATTCCTGCTTCATCCAGCCAAGCATTTCTCATGATGTACTCTATATAAGTCAAATAAGCAGGGTGACAATATACAGCCTTGACATACTTCTTTCCCTATTTGGAACCAGTCTGTTGTTCCATGTCCAGTTCTAACTGTTGCTTCCTGACCTGCATACAGATTTCTCAAGAGGCAAGTCAGGTGGCCTGGTAATCCCATCTCTTTCCGAATTTTCCACAGATTGTTGTGATCCACACAGTCAAAGGCTTTGGCATAATCAATAAAGCAGAAATAGATGTTTTTCTGGAACTCTTGCTTTTTGATGATCCAGTGAATGTTGGCAATTTGATCTCTGGTTCCTCTGCCTTTTCTAAATCCAGCTTGAACACCTGGAAGTTCACGGTTCATGTATTGTTGAAGTCTAGACAGCATATTAAAAAGCAGAGACATTACTTTGCCAACAAAGGTCCGTCTAGTCAAGGCTATGGTTTTTCCAGTAGTCTGTATGAATGTGAGAGTTGGACTATAAAGAAAGCTGAGCACCGAAAAATTGATGCTTTTGAACTGTGGTGTTGGAGAAGATTCTTGAGAGTCCCTTGGACTGTAAGGAGATCCAACCAGTCCATCCTAAAGGAAATCAGTCCTGAATAGTCATTGGAAAGACTGATGCTGAAGCTCCAAAACTTTGGCCACCTGATGCAAAGAGCTGACTCATTTGAAAATACCCTAATGCTGGGAAAGATTGAAGGCAGGAGGAGAAGGGGATGACAGAGGATGAGATGGTTGGATGGCATCACCGACTCAATGGACATGAGTTTGAATAAACTCCAGGAGTTCGTGATGGACAGGGAGGTCTGGAGTGCTGCAGTCCATGGGGTCGCAAAGAGTTGGACACGACTGGGTGACTGAACTGAACTGAGCTGAACTGATATCATTGTTAATTGATAGCTGTTAAATGATACAGAACTCTTCACTTCCCTAGTCTGAAGGTATTGTAATTTGGTATTAAGAGAAAACTCCACTTGAAATCTGCCATTGCATTCTTAGTAGAACACATAAATCCTTGCCAAGTGGATGGAGGTGTCCTTAGCAGATTCTGACTTCATTCTTCCCTAAGTATCCTCTTCCCAAGGCAACTGGGAGGGGAATGGACTGAGAAAGCATGGATTATGGACATGTTAAATACAATCAGCAGGAATACAAAACACAGAGGAGGTACTGTGTTTTAAGGGGATAGGGCACTAGATTGAGGATTAGGATTTTGGGGTTCAAATCAAAGTTTTACCACTTACTATCTTTGGAGACATGAACAAACTGCTTCCTTTCTTTGGACATCAGTTTTACCTTAAGTATGTTGTATGGGTCATGTGTCATGTAGAAGAACCTTAAAGTCTATATGTTGCAGAGACCAAAGACACGCCTGGTGACAGCCCTCTTTAAAAATTTTTGGCTCTTAGCAACAATAGACATGATATTTTCAAAGTTCTGTGCAAACTCTGAACTTGGTGACACACTTGATGTTTAAAGTGGTCTCTGCCAAATGCTAAGAGCTCATAATTTTTTATCCAATCACCACCTTTGTTTCTAATGAAGTTCAGAGTGCAGTTTTTGCTAATATAACCAGACCTCAGAAAGTGCAACACAGCCTCAACCAGAGTGTAAATGGAGGCTCAGTAGAAAGCTGAGTTTTATCAGGCTCAAGTCTTGTATTTTTAATTTACAGAAAGACAAGATGCTTTTTGTACAATCTGATATTTGCAACCCTGAAGCAGCATCTGGGGAGAATCTGGATAGTTACTGAGTTCTGTCAAAATTTCCAAGAGTTCAGATGACTGTGGATCTTATTGCTTTGGCAATTGAAACATGATTATCTTATGTTAAATTTCTTCTATCTTTCATGCCTAAAGACATGACAGAGAAGAAACTTGGAGGGGATTAATATGTTATCAAATTCAGGCAAGAGTTTCATTAACTCCCTCCGCGGTGAAGGTGATACCTCTCCTGTCTGTGCCTCAAAGCCCAATAAATGTTATCATCTAACTTTAGTCCTCAGGAGCCTTCAGAAAAAAGGATTCCCAGGAATTGGACTCATGACCATCCCAGACAATAGCCAAGGCCCAGCAGAGTGAAATAATATCCCTTGTACATTGATTTCTCTTAGACTGAGTCTTTAGAATTGTGCCCAGAAAACAAATACCATTGGTTTGCTCCCAGACTCTATACTGGTCATTCTCTGGGACCTTTCCCAAAGTCACTATTAAAACCACAAAATTCTAGGTGTTCTTAACCAGTTTTCAGAAAGCCAAATCAGTTCACCCTCTTTCAGGAGTTTTGCAAGGTGGGAAAATAAGTTTGGCCTGATACTGTTCCCACCCAAGGAATTATTTTTAAACTTAAAATGTTTTCTAATATGTTATATAGTGGAAAGAATATTAACCTTGATGTCAGACAAATCTAAGTTCATGTCATAGTCCTGCCACTTAGGCCTTCTCCTGCTACTGCTATCACTTCCCCTTTTCAAAGATTTCATGAGATACAGAGGAGCTAGTTTTGCATCCTGTGCCACCTGGTATTTCACTCCATCCACCCCTATAAGAAAGCCCCACACATTATGATTTTCCCATTCTTTTAGAATTTATTTTTTCTATCTTCAGAGGGCACATTATGATTCCTCTCTTAGAACATGCTTTTCATGGATACTCAAGAAGTCAATAGGGAATTGAGTAAAACAGTTTCTTTTCTTGGACCTTTCTTAACATTAAAATTGAGTTGTCAGAATTAAGTTCAGAGATCTTGGGCCCATTATCTCTTCTTCTTCCTCTCTTAGGAGAAACTATGGATATTTGCTAGGTTTTCATTCCCAAGACACTAGTTATATCTGTAGTTTGTAGTCCTCTGTCAAATAACTAATGATACAAATTAAATTTCATAAATACTAAATTCTTATCACATACCAGGCAAAGTTTTTGGCACTGAAGATAGATATACTTGTGAATAAAACAAAGGCCTTTATTTCATGGGTCTTATATTCTATTGGGAAGGGACAGGTGATAAACAATTCAATATATTTGTCAAGTGGTGATAAGTGCTCTGAGTAACAAAGTAAAGGATGGTTATCTGTGGTTATCTTGTAGAAGGTGGTATTAATATGATTCTTAGGCATAAAACTGAATAAAGTAAGAGTATTAGCCTTGGTGGATAGCCTGGGGAAGAACAGTTCCAAGAATATTAAACAGTGAATGCAAAGTTCATGAGGCAGAATTGTCCTTGGCATGTTGAACAGCAATGAGGCCAAACTGGCTAAGGTTGAATGAGCAAGGAGGGCAAATTTACTCCATTTCTTTACCAAAGGGAATAGCAGTAACACATAGGTTAAAGCTCATCATTTAAAAATAGATCTGATGTTGGGCTTTTCAAGGACCCACAGAACAGAGAGAGAGGTAAATGGATTCTTCCTACCACAGTAATTGCCAGTATTTCCACATTAAAGCTTCACTTCAACGTTTACATCTGTAGGCCAGCTTTGGGGAGAATGTTGCAATGCATGTTGACTCTAGGTTTATCCAGGCCATGTTTTAATTTTAGAAAGGACACATAACAGGAAGTATACCCTCGGCTTTCCTAGATTTTTCTTATTTAGAAAGACTGGTTTTAAGCCTACTGAAGAATTCTCTGAGCCCGGCCCGTAGGTACATTGGCAGAACTTGTCTCAAAACGTTCCCAACCAATGTCTCAGTCTACCTGGAGGAGACGGAGCCTATAGATTGCAGCCTGTTCAAGTGGATTTGCTGGCTTTCATTGCAAACCCTAAAAAGTAGTGATCCCATATCCTTCTTGGGGTCTGGGTAGCTCTTTGAAGATGAGCAGGCTGTGAGGAAGGAGTTTTGCCAATGAGAAATAACTGCTATAATTAGAGGAAATAAATAAAATAACTTAATCTGGCAGAGACCTCAAAGAGCCATCAAGTCCACAACTTCTGATTTGTATAGCACATAACACTTCACCCCTTATTGCTTTGGTCTCAACCTCCCTCTGTCCCCTATTCCTTCCCCCTCCATCTCACCTCTCCATCCCTCTCTCCCTGCTTCTCTCCAAGGAAACATGAGTTTAATTCATTTTTAGGGTTGTGGTAGTTACCATTTATAGAGTTGTTAATATGTTCCAGACTAGGCTCTTTACATATATTTTCTCATTCAGTCATCACAACAACCATATGAGGTAGGTGGTTATAGTGGTTATTATCACTATTTAGGAAATTGAGGTTTGCAAAGTACAAACTGAGCTTCACGTTTGAGGCACATATAGTTTAAGTACCTTTCCTGAGGTTGCGTAGTTAGCAAGTGACAAAGCATCTACACAGCTGATTCTTGCTCAGAGCTAGTTCTTTAATCTCTGTCTTATATTCTCTTTCCCCATTTACAGTTGGAGAAGAAACAAGTGAGATAAGTCTCTATTATTTAATAGGCCTCGAGGGGCCTGGCAGCAAAAACCCATCCATTCATTATAAAAACTGCCACTGAACTATTTTCTTTTTGTCTGGTGTCCTAATAAGTCTCTAGCTTGTAGAGATGAATGAGACAGAAGTCTCTACTGTCAGGAAGCTCATGATACTGAGAGGGAATTGGGGGTGTAATCAGCACTCAGGATACAGTGTAATAACTAATATGAATATGTACATCAGATGCTATGGGAGCAAGTGGAAGTAGAACATATCTCTGGTCTGGGAATCAGCTAAGGCTTCCTATAGCCTTATGGGAAGCCTTAATACTAAATCATGTCAGTACACAAAAGTTAAAAGGGAATGAATGAATTAAGGTACAGCCTAACTTCCTGTAATACAAAGAAGAGCAAATTCAGTGACTTAAATAGGAGTAGCTCTGCTATCCTTACTGCTTGACCTTAATCTTTGGGTCCTACTTACCTGTTCCATCGTTCTTCATGAAAAAGAAGGGGAAAAGAGAATGGAATGCAGGCAAATTCTTCATAAAATATGATCCAGAAGTTTGTATAAATCACTTCCACTTATATTTTATTGTTTAAAACTTAAGTGACTGGCCTTACCTAGCTTTAAGGAAAGCTGGGACATTAAGCATGGTTACTCAGCTAAAATTCAATGACTTCTATTAATGTTAGTAAAAGGAAGAAGAGTGGGTGGATATCATAGGATAAAGTGAAGGAAAGAATAGAGGAATCCAGGTGAGGGATTATAACACCTGGTGAAGCAAAGAAATAAGAAAAGACACAATGAGGAAAAAAGATAGAGTCACCTGTCTTTCATCCCTCTCCCAACATTTAGCCCAGTATGGAGAATGCCAGTCTTCTTGGGAGAGGAGAATGAAGTGAGCACTTGATTTCACTGTTAAACCCCAGTACCAGCCCACCTCAGCATCAGACCAACTCCTGCAGAAAGATGTCTCTCATGGCCCCAGGCTCCCAGTGGTATCACTCAAACCCAGGCCCTTGCCCCACGCTGTTATCCACCAACTTCTGTGGTTCCAGGCATTTTCCAAAGTCCAAGATAGCTCCTGTAGCACCATGCTACCAGAAGGTTCCTACAAACTCAAGCTCTCAAAGCACTCAACATTTCCCAGCACCTATATCCCCAGACAGCTCCCAAGGCGTGTGTGTGCTCACACAAATCCAGGTTCCTGGCTGACCCCACTGTCAGCCAGCTCTGACACCAGGATTCTAGTGGATTCCTGTGAATGCAGATTCTTGGCCCATTCCAGAATGGGTCAGCTCCCACAGACCTAACCTCTAGACCAGCTCACAGAGACTAAGGCACCCAGCCTACCTCAATGCCAGGATTGCTCCTATGGCTCACGGTCCAGACAGGTTCCTGTGGACCCAAACTTCTGGCCAACCTCAGTACCAGACAAGCACTTGTGGCCTCAGCTCATAGGCTGGCTTCCAGAGAAACAGACTGCTGGCTTGCACCAGCAACAAGCTGAATGCCCATAGACTTAATCTCTAGGCTGGCCCTTGAGGCCCCAGATGACAGGCCATCTTCCATGGCCCTAGGTTACCAGTGTGCCCAAAGGGCAGACCAACCCCATTGCCCTAGGTTCTAGCCCAGTTCCTATGAAATCAAGCTCCTGGCCCATCCAGCACCAGAATAGTGGACCCAGATTGTAAGCCTACCCCAGTGATTCCTTATCTTGGTTAGCCCCCATGGACCCAGATACAGATTCATTCACATGAACCCAAATCATAGGCCTCTCACTGCAAACTCAAGTGTTAGGCCTATCCCAGTGAATCAAAGCCCCAGTCCATACACTTGGACCCAGCCACCAGGCTTGCCATAGTGGATCCAAACACCAAGCTTGCCCACCTGATGACCAAGGCACCAAATTTTACTTCCAAAGAACTCAAGCAGCAAGTCTCCCCCAGACACCACCAGATGGCCCACCTAGAATCTCAGGATAAGAATGTGAAGAAAAGGGAAGAACTCTAGTACATTGCTGGTGGCTATGCAAGGTGGTGCATCCAATATGGAAGGAAGTGTGGGTGTTCCCTAAAAAACTAAAAATAAGATTACTATATGATTCAGCAAGTCCACTCCTGGGTATATATGTGAAAGAAATGAAAACATTAATTTGAAAAGATATATACCCCAGTATTCATCATAGCATTATTTACTATAGCCAAGATATGAAAGCAACCTAAATGTCCATCACTGATAAATAAAGCAGCTATGTGTGGACTATTAGCCATAAAAAAGAATGAAAATTTGCCATTTGCAACAACATGAATAATTAGGGAAGTATTATCCTAAGTGAAATGTCAGACAAAAACGAATAGTGTATGTTACCACTTATATGTGGAATCTAAAAGCTAAAACAATTGAATAAAATAGAACAGAAACAGACTCAGATATAGAGAACAAACAATGGTTATCAACGTGATGAGGGAAAGAGGGGAGAACAGTATGGGGTAGGGGATTAAGATATATGTATGTAAAGGAAAGTTATGACCAACTAGATAGTATATTAAAAAGCAGAGACATTACTTTGCCAACAAAGGTCCGTCTAGTCAAGGCTATGGTTTTTCCAGTGGTCATGTATGGATGTGAGAGTTGGACTGTGAAGAGAGCTGATCACCAAAGAATTGATGCTTTTGAAGTGTGGTGCTGGAGAAGACTCTTGAGAGTCCCTTGGACTGCAAGGAGATCCAACCTGTCCATTCTAGAGGAGATCGATCCTGGGTGTTCATTGGAAGGACTGATGCTAAAGCTGAAACTCCAATACTTTGGCCACCTCATGCGAAGAGTTGACTCACTGGAAAAGACTCTGATGCTGGGAGGATTTTGGGGTGGGAGGAGAAGGGTACAACAGAGAATGAGATGGCTGAATGGCATCACTGACTCGATGGACGTGAGTTTGAGTGAACTCCGGGAGTTGGTGATGGACAGGGAGGCCTGGTGTGCTGTGATTCATGGGGTCGCAAAGAGTCGGACACGACTGAGTGACTGAGCTGAACTGAACTGATGTATGCTTTATATAAAATAAATAAGCTACAAGGGTATATTATATAGCACAGTGAATATAGTCAATATCTTATAATTACTTTAGAGTATAACTATAAAAATATTGAATCAATATGTTGTATACTTGAAACTAGTATAATATTGTAAATCAACTATGCTTTAATTAAAAATTATATTCAGTGAACTATAAGAAAACAAAGATAAACAACTAAATGAAATTAGGGACATAATGCATGAACAAAAATAAGTTCAACAAATAAACAGAAATCTTTAAAAAAACAAAACAGAAATCCTAGAGTTCAAAGAACAATGACTGGACTGAAGAATACAATAGAGAGCTTCAATATTACACTCTATCCAAAAGAAGAAAGAGTTAGTGAATTAGAAGACAGGTTATTTGAGATCATCTATTCATGGGAGCCTAGACGGGGAAAAAGTGGAAATGGGGACAGACTTTATTTTCTTTGGATCCAAGAATCACTGCAGATAGTGACTGCAGCCACGGAATTAAATTAAAAAATGCTTGCTCCTTGGAAGAAAATCTATGACAAACCTGGATAGCATATTAAAAAGCAGATATATCACTTTTCCAACAAAGGTCTGTATAGTCAAAGCTATGGCTTTTCTAATAGTTATGTGTGGGTGTGAGTGTTGGACCATAAAGACGGCTGAATGTTGAATAATTGATGCTTTTGAGCTGTGCTGAAGAAGACTCTTGAGAATCCTTTTGACAAGGAGAAGGTAAAACCAGTCAATCCTAAAGGAAATAAACCTTGAACATTCCCTGGAAGAACTGAGGCTGAAGTTGAAGGTCCAATATTTTGGCCACCTTATGCAAAGAGCCAACTCACTGGGAAAAAAAAAACCCTGATGTTGGGAAAGATTGAGGGCAGGAGGAGAAGGGAGTGAGAGAGGATGAGATTGTTGGATGGCATCATCAACTCAATGGACACGAGTTTGGGCAAACTCAGGGAGATAGTGAAGGACAGGGAAGCCTGGCATGCTGCAGTCCATGGGGTTGCAAAGAGTTGGACATGACTGAGGGACTGAACAACAATAACAATATTCAGGGTAGCAAAAAGGAAAAAAAAAAAAAAAGAAAAAGAATGAGTATAGTCTATGTGAATTATGGGGTCCATTAAAAGAAACAATTTATGAATTATTGGAGTCTCAGAAGTCCCAGAAGGAGAAGAATGAGAGAAAACTTTTTAAAGAAGTAATGCCTAGGAATTTAAACCTAAGGATAAATTTATGAAGCCAACAGTTATCTCAAAATGTCAACCCAAAACAGTCTTTTCCAAGACACATTATAATGAAACAGTTTAAAATAAAAGACAGAATGCTAAAAGCAGCAAGAGAAAAAAATACCCTCACATATACAGCTATCAGAAGATTTCTCAGCAGACCCCTTGCAGACCAGAAGACAGTTGGATGGTATATGCAGAATGTTGGGGAAAAAAAAAAAAGCTTCCAACCATGAATATTTTACCCAGCAATGTCATCTTTCAGAAATGAAGGAAAGATAAAGACTTTACCAAACAAATTAAAGCTGAGGGAGTTTGTCCACACTAGCTCTGCCTTTCAAGAATACTAAAGGAATTCTTCAAGCTGAAATGAAAGGATACTAGTTAGTAATGCAAAAATATATGAAAGCATAAAACCTACTGATAAGATAAATATACTGTCAAATTCAGAATACTCATACTGCAATATGGTGGGGTGTTAATTATGTAACTAATATAAAGGTTAAAGGACAAATATATTAATGATAACTTAGCTACAGTAATTTGTTAATGGATATACAATATAAAATTGGGTAAGTTGTGATGTCAATAACGTAAAATATATAGGGAGATGTAAAATGGTAGGGTCTTGGTATGTGATCAAAGATAAGCTGTTATCAGCTTTAAATAGACTTTTATATCTATAGTTTTGTTTATATAAGCCTCATAGTAACCACAAATGCAAAAACTTGTAGTAGATAAACAAAAGATAGAGAAGGAAATCAAAGCATGACATTACAGAAAATGATAAATTCACAAGAATAAAGACAACAAGTAATGAGGAAAGAAATAAGGGAATTTCAAAATAGCTAGAAAATAATTAAGATGGAATTAATAAATCCTTGCCTATTCATAATTACTTTGAATGTAAATGAATTAAATTATCTAATCAAAAGGCAGAGGAGCTGAATGGATTAAAAATAGGGCCCTACAGTATGCTGCCTAAAAGAAACACTTCAAATTTAAGGACACACTTAGGCTCAAAGTTAAGGGTTGGAAAAGTTATTTCCTGCAAATGGAACCCAAATGAAAGCAGGGATACTCATATCAGACAAAATAAACTTTAAATAAAAAACTGATTTAAGGGGATGAAGAAGGTCATAATTTAATCATAATGTGGTCTATTCATCAATAGTATATAACAATTGTACATATATGTGCACCTAGCATTGCAACACCTAAATATATTAAGCAAATACTAACAGTTCTGAAGGGGAAAATAAGCAATAAAACAATAGCAAAAGACTTTAATATTCTACTTTCAAGAATGCCTAGATCATTCAGACAGAAATTCAATTAAAGAAACATTGTACCTGAACTATACCTTAGACCAAATGAACTTGAATGACAAATACAGAACATTTTACCCACCAACAACAGAATACTCATTCTTCTCAAGTGGACATGGAACTTTCTCTAGGATAGATAATGTTAGGTCATAAAATAAGCAAATGTATGAAGATTGAAATCTTATCAAGTATTTTCTGGTCCCAACGGTATGAAACTAGAAAACAATAACTGGAAGAAAAGAAAAATTTTCCAATATGTGGTAGACAATGCACATTTGAACAACCAAAGGGTCAAGCAAGAAATCAAAAGAGAGAAAGAAACAAATCAAAAAATATCTTGAAATACATGACAATAGAAAAACAACCAATCAAAACTTATGAAACGCAGAAAAGGCAATTCTAAGAGGGGACTTTTACAAAACACTACATTTACATTAAATTTCCACTACATTTACATTAAGACAAAAGAAAGATCACAAATAACCTAACTTAACTTCTCAAACAATTGGTAAAAGAACAAACTCAGCCCAAAGTTTGCATAAGTAAGGAAATGACAAAGATCAGAGCAAAAAAGAGAGAAATCAATGAGATAAAGAACAGGAAACCAATAGAGAAGATAAATGAAATCACGCTGAGTTTTTAAAAAGAAAAATAAAAGTGAAAACCTTTAACTAGACTAAGATAAAGGACAGAAATGGTATGGACCTAACAGAAGCAGAAGATATTGAGAAGAGGTAGCAAGAATAAACAGAAAAACTGTACAAAAAATATCTTCACGACCAAGATAATCACAATGGCGTGATCACTCACCAAGAGCCAGACATCTTGGAACGTGAAATCAAGTGGGCCTTAGAAAGCATCACTATGAACAAAGCTAGTGGAGATGATGGAATTCCAGTTGATTTATTTCAAATCCTGAAAGATGATGCTGGGAAACTGCTGCACTCAATATGCCAGCAAATTTGGAAAACTCAGCAGTGGCCACAGGACTGGAAAAGGTCAGTCTTCATTCCAATCTCAAAGAAAGGCAATGCCAAAGAATGCTCAAACTACCATACTGTTGCACTCATCTCACACGCTAGTAAAGTTATGCTCAAAATTCTCCAAGCCAGGCTTCAGCAATACATGAACCGTGAACTTCCAGATGTTCAAGCAGATTTTAGAAAAGGCAGAGGCACCAGAGATCAAATTACCAACATCCGCTGGATCATGGAGAAAGCAAGAGAGTTCCAGGAAAACATCTATTTCTGCTTCATTGACTATGCCAAAGCCTTTGACTGTGTGGATCACAATAAACTGTGGAACATTCTGAAAGAGATGGGAATCCCAGACCACCTGACCTGCCTCTTGAGAAACCTGTATGCAGGTCAGGAAGCAACAGTCAGAACTGGACATGGAACAACAGGCTGGTTCCAAATAGGAAAATGAGTACGTCAAGGTTGTATATTGTCACCCTGCTTATTTAACTGATATGCAGAGTACATCATGAGGAATGCTGGCCTGGAAGAAGCACAAGCTAGAATCAAGATTGCCGGGAGAAATATCAATAACCTCAGATATGCAGATGACACCACCCTTATGGCAGAAAGTGAAGAGGAACTAAAGAGCCTCTTGGTGAAAGTGAAAGAGGAGAGTGAAAAAGTTGGCTTAAAGCTCAACATTCAGAAAACAAAGATCATGGCATCTGGTCCCATCTCTTCATGGGAAATAGATGGGGAAACAGTGGAAACAGTGGCAGACTTTATTTTTGGGGGCTCCAAAATCACTGTGGATGCTGATTTCAGCCATGAAATTAAAAGACACTTACTTCTTGGAAGGAAAGTTATGACCAACCTAGATAGCATATTAAGAAACAGAGACATTACTTTGTCAACAAAGGTCTGTCTAGTCAAGGCTATGGTTTTTCCAGTAGTCATGTATGGATGTGAGAGTTCGACTGTGAAGAAAGCTGATCGCCGAAGAATTGATGCTTTTGAGCTGTGGTGCTGGAGAAGACTTTTGAGAGTCCCTTGGACTGCAAGGAGATCCAACCAATCCATTCTAAAGGAGATTAATCCTGGGTGTTCATTGGAAGGACTGATCCTAAAGCTGAAACTCCAATACTTTGGCCACCTCATGCGAAGAGTTGACTCACTGGAAAAGACTCTGATGCTGGGAGGGATTGGGGGTGGGAGGAGAAGGGGACGACATAGAATGAGATGGCTGGATGGCATCACCGACTCCATGGACATGAGTTTGAGTGAACTCCGGTAGTTGGTGATGGACAGGGAGGCCTGGTGTGCTGTGATTCATGGGGTTGCAAAGAGTCGGATACAACTGAGCGACTGAACGGAACTGAACTGAAGAAATAAAGAGAGAAGCCCTGAATGCATATAATTAGAAATAAACAAGGATACACTACAGAAATAGAAAGGATAATAAGAGACTACTATTAATAAACCTATGCCAATAAATTGGATAACCTAGAAAAATTGGTAAGTTCCTAGAATTACATAACGTAGTGAAATGGAATCATGAAGAAATAGAAAATCTGAACAAATAGTGAGTGAGGAGCTTGAATCAGTATTCAGAAATCTTCCAACGAGGGAAAGCTCAGACCCAGATTTTTTCATTGGTGAATTCTACCAAACATTAAAAGAAGAATTAATGTCAATTATTCTCATTTAAAAGCCTTGAAAGAGAGAGAACACTCCCAAACTCATTTTATGAGGCCAACATTACCATGATGCCAAAGCCAGTTTAGGACTCTATAAAAAAATGAAAGAAAAGTAGGAGGGAGAAAGAGGAAGGAGGAAAAGAAAGCTATAGGCCACAGGCCAACATACCTGATGAATACATTCTCTACAAAATACTAGCATACTTAATAGTACAGCACTTTAAAAGAATCATAGACTATTATCAAGTGGAATTCATCCCTGGGATGCAAGGATCCTTCAACATATGCAAATCAATAAATATGATATACCACATTAATAGAATGAAAAATAAAATTCTCAATAGATGCATAAAATACATTTGCAAAAATTCAATATCCTTTCTTAATAAATACTCTCAACAAATTTGGTATGGAAAGAACAGAACTCAACATTACTAAAACCATATAGGAAAAGCCCACAGCTACCATCATCAGTTCAGTTCAGTCTCTCAGTCATGTCCAACTCTTTTTGACCCCATGAACTGCATCATGCCAGGCTTCCCTGTTCATCATCAACTCCTGGAGATTACTCAAACTCATCTCATCCTCTGTTGTCCCCTTCTCCTCCTGACTTCAATCTTTCCCATCAT
Organism: Moschus berezovskii; assembly: GCF_049115385.1. Taxonomy (NCBI): domain Eukaryota; kingdom Metazoa; phylum Chordata; class Mammalia; order Artiodactyla; family Moschidae; genus Moschus; species Moschus berezovskii. The sequence continues at coordinate 59,792,803 of NC_142488.1, read as the reverse complement.
CAGGGTCTTTGCAAATGAGTGGCATCAGGTGGCCAAAGTATTGGAGTTTCAGCATCAGTCCTTCCAATGAATACTCAGGACTGATTTTCTTTCGGATTGACTGGCAAGGTAGACAACTGTTGCTAAGATCAGGAACAAGATAAGAATGTTCATTGTAACCACTCCTATTCAATACAGTATCGTGGTCCTAGCCAGAGCAATTGAGCAAAAAAAAAAAGAAATAAAATACACCAAAATTAGAATGGGCTACTGGGGAGTTTGAGGGAGAATGGATACATGTATATGTCTGGTTGAGTTCCTTTGATATCCAGCTGAAACTATCACAGCATTATTAATCAGCTATACTTATTTATATTTGTATTTACAAATATAAAAATTTTAAAGAGAAATAGCTATGAATAATTTATTTCTGATAATTTTTTATCAGACAAAAGACATTAATTTTTCCTTCTTGAATTCTGGCTATTTTTTAATTACTCTAGGTAATATTCTTGAGCTTTTTCTGGAGTGCAGTTGTTACCCAAATACAGCTTGATATTTACAAGTATTTCCTTTAAGCTTAAGCAGAAAAAGAATAGTATTTTGTCATGTTAATTTTTCTTCGTGAATGAGGCAAAACTTGTCTGTGTACTCTACTCAGTGCTCTATGAATTATTTAATAGTTCACTGTGGCTGGTGAGAACAGGAACTCTTCGAGCCACTGTGTTTCCCTCTAATTTTGTCCTGTTGTTCTTGCTTTACACATATGTACTGATAAGTATGCAGCTAAATTCTTAAAGAGGACTCCTGAAGATCTCCAGAGTTCTCTGTGCAGATCTTCTGTCTGGTACTTTGCCCTGAAAACTCTCACTTCCTTGCTCTTCTCATACTTACAACTCAGAGTCAGAGTCTTCAGCTTATGGAGACTGCTGGGCTCTTCTGGGTTCCTTGTCCTGTAGTATGGCCTGAAGAATCTTTCCAGTCTTTATGCTGGGACAGTCATGGAGTTCACTTCATTTATTTTTTCTCTCTAATGGATCACTGCCCTTCACTGCCAGATTTCAAATGCCCTAATAATGATCAGAATCATTACATTTTTTGTAGCTTTTTAATTGTTCCGTGCTGATGATATAAATCTAGGCCCTTTTACCCTATTTTGGCTGGAAGGGAAAGTGGCTGTCATGTAATTTTCAGAGGACAATTTGGCCCTTTATATCAGAATTTTAAATGTGTTAGTTTTTTGGCCCAGCAATTCTAGTCACTCTTCTAACTGCTGGAGATACAACAGTGAACATGATGATATACTTTAGTATAGTATACAATCAAGTAGAGAGACAGATAACCAAAAGCTAAATACGTACAATATATGGTATTAAAAGACCGTGATGCTGGAGAAAGATTGAAGCAAAAGGAGAAGAGGAAGGCAGATGATGAGGTAGTTAGATAGCATCATTGACTCAATGTACATGAACTTGAGCAAACTCCAGGAGATAGCGGAGGACAGGGAAGCCTGGCATGCTGCAGTCTATGGGGTTGCAAAGAATTGGACATGACAGCAACTGAACAACAACAGCAGTGTTATAAAGTGATAAGAAAATAAGTTAAATAGAGATGGGGAATAGGAAGCACAGCAGAGGGAAGCATGTCAAAATTTTGATACATTTATCTACAAGGACTTACTGAGAGGAGTGTATTTGATCATTAATCCTACTGAAATCAAGAGTACAAGCTATGGATATGGTTACCTGGAAGAAGCACACTCCAGGTAGATGAAACATTCAGTGCAAAGTCCCTGGTGCACTTGATAAATAACAAGGAATATTTGTAACAGCTACTACATCTGCTTAAGATGCTCACAAAATGGTAGCTATTTAGAATATTATTACTAATGATGACACCAGAAATATGACCTAAAAGTATATGGCCTCAAAGCTCATCTGTTTGCTACTATGTCATATTCTTTTTTCCCTATTCCATGAGATACTGAAACATGTACTGCCTTATGATTCTTATTACTATGTTCTCTATCATTGTGCAGCTTTCACACAGGCTTGCCTTGTGTTCCCAATCATGTAAGTTCTGTGTCTATGCAAACTATGTTGATTCTTGCCTGATAGAATGTTGGGCTATGACGTTATTTTGCACAAATCATTGGGATTGATTTCATTATTGCAATGGAACCAGTTCCCTTCCTCCATCATCACATATGTGTGTCTTTCCAAACTGTGTTCACTCTGGCCAAAAGGTCATTCTTTTCAGGGATAGGAAGATCTTTAAGTACATATGAGATACTATATACAAATTCTAATCACAGCTTCTCCCTCACTTATCCAGCAATTATCATAACTTACAAGGAACTTCGTTTTTGTCCTTTCTCTTTTGAATAAGTAATGCATACCTGGTTTGAAAATTTTTAAAGATCAAAATGATATAGGAGTGAAAAATAAGTTTCCTCCATCCTTCACTGAGCCACTCATTATTCCTGTCTTGTGCAAACAATGTAATCAGTTTCTTGGTGTCTTTTCAGAAATATTGAATGCATGGGGGTGTTTTTAATCATTCGTCACACCCCACTTCTACCCATACAATGTACTTTGACTACCTTTCCACTTGGTTCTCACCACATCCTGTGATAGGTGGTGCTCCCTGCAATTTACAGATGAAGAAGTTAAGGCTCAGAGATGGGAGGTGAATTTTTAATGAGTTTTGCTTGGAAACCTTTTTTACAGTTTTTGCTGGGAAAAGCTTTTTTACAGTTTCCAAGGCAGTAAGTGGAAAATTCAGGAATGATGTTGCACAATTTTTTAAATAATAATTTAATTGGTTTTATTCAGTGAATATGTGTCACACAGTAATCCTATCTAACATATAGGAGCCTACACTCCTGATGTTGCCATTTTTGTCTGCATACTTTCCTCCACACTGAGAAATCTCAGGCCCTGCACCTCAAACATGATGGGAAATCTCTACTTGCTGGTGGTTAGAGTGTTTAAGAAAATATCCCTAATTCCTTCAGTAATATTAGAATTTCTATGGCAGACACTTGGTGTAATGCTGATGGGCATCAACTGGTAGTTAGCATTAGGAATACAAGAAGTTGATCTTTCTAATTGTTTTCTGGAAATACCCCACTTCTACAGATCTATTCAGGTCCACCGGAGGAAAGTACTGCACCCCCAGTGCCTCCACCTCGAGTAACAGCAAGAAGACACAAACCAATTACAATTTCAAAGCGCTTGCTGCGGGAAAGGACAGTTTTCTATACTTCTTCCCTGGATGAAAGTGAAGGTCAGTACTAAAGTTTACGCTTATCTTCTTAGTAGTGACTGGAGATAGAAAGTATACTGAAAAGCAGAAGTGGAGGCATAATCATTCTTTCCATGTAAAGGTAGACTTTTTCTGGGTCCTGAGCCAGGCAAGGCAAGGTTTGTAAAATTTGTGCCCAAGGAGTGAATTAGTCTTTTGGCAGTGGATAGGACAGAGATGAACCCGCCCTAATCAATTTACAGATAAACCTGTAAAATCATTTTCCCTTAGCAGATCAGTGGAAGATACAAGGTGTTCTTAAATCTGTACCTCAATACATTGAAATAGGTGAGCAATGTGTTTTCTGAATATTCTGAGATTTTAAATAAAATTCTGCTAACCCAGGGGACTGATGGCTTAATACGAGTTTCTAGTGCTTGTCCCTTCACAGTAACATGAATGAATTCAAATAATTATCTATGCAAGAAAATTCCTTCAATGAGAGCTATGGAATCCATATGAGACATTAGAATAACTGGGTGGAGTACAGAAATAAGAAAAAGTACATTGCAGATGCTAGAAAGGATGCTTTCACGTTACCCATGTCACCCTTCCCCAAAGCTCACACTATGTAGTCCAGGGAGAGATCCCCTCCACATGGAGAAAGGAGAGTGAGGGGAACAATCAACTTTACCTTGGACTGCAGCACCAGGCCCACCCCAGTGAACCCAAGCACCAACTCATCCCCCATTTTTCCAGACTCCAGGCCAGTCTCTACCAAGCTAGGCTCTAGACCTTCCCCAGTACTAGGCCATTCCATGCAGTCTCAGGCTCTAAGTCTGCCCCTAATGACCCAGAATCCAGGACAAACACATGCCAAGCTGGCCCTGTGGCTCTAATCACCAGGATGGAACCACAGCTCAGCTTCTAGTCCAGTCTTCTGTGGACCAAGCCTCCAGGTCTGTCTCAGTGCCAGGCTAGCCCCTTGGGCCTAGGCTTCAAGATCCAGGCTGATCCCCTGCAGATCCAGGCTGAAAGCTTGCCCATTCACTGACCCAGGCACCAGATCAGCCTACTCAAGGGCTCCAGCAGCAAGCTCACCTGTGGAGCCTGCCAGGTGTCCTACCCAGAATCTCTGGTTGTGCTGATGGATACAAGGCTTTTCTCACCAAAGCCAATCTATAAAGACTGGAAGATGTGCCTAGTTCTTCAAATAGGAAAACACCAACTAAAGGCCACTAGGATGAGGATTAATCAGGGAAACGTGACACCACCAAAGGAACAAAATAAGGCACCACTAACTGGTCCTAATGAAATGGATATCTATGAGCTGTCTGAAAAGGAATTCCAAATAACCATCTTAAAGAAGCTCAGTGAGCTACAAAAGAATCCAGACAACTAAACAAAATCAGGACAATGATGCATGAGAAGTTCAAGAAAGTCATGGAAATCATAAAAAAGAACCAAAAAGAAATTCTGGAACTGAGGAGAAGAAAGAATCACTGCATTCAAAGACAGGTCACTTAAAATAACCAGTCAGAGGAACAAAAGGAAAAAAGATTATGAAAGAGACTTATGGGACACCATATACAAACCAATATACACATATGGGAGGGAGTCTCAGAAGGAGCACAGAAAGTAAAAGGAGCACAAAGCTTATTTAAAGAAATAATGACCAAAAAATTCCTAAATCTGGAGGAGGAAATGAAAACCTGGATCCTTGAAGCCCAAAGAAATGCAAATAAATTAAACATAAAGAGATTTTAGCCAAGAAACATTTTTTATAAAATTCTCAAAATTCCAAGACAAAAAGAATTTTGAACATACCATGAGAAAAACAAATCATCAAATAAAAGGAAACTCCGATAATACTATGAGCAGATTCCTCATCTAAAACCTTGCAGGCCAGGAGAAAGTGGGATGATATCTTCCAGTACTGAAAGGAAATAACTTCCAATCAAGAATACCATATTAGACAAAGTAATCCTTCAGAAATGAGGAGAGATAAAACTTTTCCAGACAAACAAACCTGAAGGAATTGATCACCAATAGACTAGGTTCAAAAGAAATATTAAAAGATAGCATACTAAGTGAAGTAAGCCAGACAAGGAAAGACAAATGTCATATGAAATTTGCTTATATGTAAAATCTCAAAAAAGAAACAGATGCAAAAAATGAACATAATTACAAAACAGAAATAGACCCACAGACATAAAAAACAAACCTATGATAACCAAAGGGGAAAGTGGGGGAGGGATAAATTAGGAAGTTGGGATTAACACATATGTATTACTGTATATAAAACAGATATATGTGTTGATGTATGGCCAAAAAATCACAATGTTGTAATTATCCTTTAATTAAAATATAAAAAGATAGCCGGTAAGGACCTACTGTATAACACAAGAAAGTGCACTCAGTCTTTTTAATAACCTAAGGGAAAAGAATCTAAATAAAGTGTGTGTGTGTGTATATATATATATAGAGAGAGAGAGAGAGGGAGAGAGAGAGAGAAGAGTCAAGATGGTAGAATAAAAGAATGCAGAATTCATGTCTCTTCACAAGTACATCAGGAATACATATACAAATGTAACGATTCTCACAGAGTACCTGCTAAACACTAGTGGAAGACTGTGGACAACTAAAAGAAAAGAAAACTGTCCTTGCAACTGGATAGATTGAAATAAATGAAAAAGAAAAGAGGAATCAAAAAAAGGACCAGTAACTGGCAGGAAGCTAAAGGTGAGGAGAATAAGTCAAAAAGGAAAAACAAATATCATATATTAATGCATATACATGGAATCTAGAAATATGGTATAGTTGATCTTTTTGCAGAACAGAAATAAAGACACTGATTTATAGAACAAATGCATGGGAGGAGGAAAAGGGAAGTAAGATGAATTGGGAGACTGGGATTGACATACATACACTATGTGTAAAACAGGTAACTAATGAAAATCTGCTGTATAGCACAGGGAACTCCACTCATTGCTCTGTGGTAACCTAACTCGGAAGGAAATTTTAACAAAGAGGGGATATGTGTAAACATTTGGCAGATTCACAATGCTATACAGCAGAAACTGATGTAGCAGTGTAAAGGAACTATACTCCAATAAAAAAGAATATATGTAACTGAATCACAGTGCTGTACATCTGAAACTAACACATTGTAAATCAACTGTACTTCAATAAAATAAGTAAATAAATAAGTAAGACATGCTAAAAGAGGGTCAGTCCAGTTCAGTTAAGTCATTCAGTTGTGTCTGACTCTTTGTGACCCCATGGACTACAGCACGCCAGGCCTCCCTGCCCATCACCAACTCCTGGAGCTTACTCAAACTCATGTCCATTGAGTGGGTGATGCCATCTACCATCTCATCCTCTGTCGTCCCCTTCTCCTCCTGCCTTCATTCTTTCCCAGCATCAGGGTCTTTTCAGATGAGTCAGTTCTCCGCATCAGGTGGCCAAAGTATTAGAGTTTCAGCTTCAACATCAGACCTTCCAGTAAGTATTCAGGACTGATTTCCTTTTGGATGGACTGGTTGGATCTCCTTGCAGTCCCAGGGACTCTCCAGAGTCTTCTCCAACACCACAGTTCAAAAGCATCAATTCTTTGGCGCTCAGCTTACTTTATAGTCCAACTCTCACATCCATACATGACTACTGGAAAAGCCATAGCTTTGACTAGACAGAATTTTGTTGGGTTAGTAATGCCTCTGCATTTTAACATGCTGTCTAGGTTGGTCATAAATTTTCTATCAAGGAGCAAGTGTCTTTTAATTTCATGGCTGCAGTCACCATCTGCAGTGATCTTGGAATCCCCCAAATAAAATCTGTCACTGTTTCCATTGCTTCCCCATCTATTTGCTGTGAAGTGATGGGACAATATGCCATGATCTTAGTCTTCTGAATTTTGAGTTTTAAGCCAACTTTTTCATTCTCTTCACTTTCATCAAGAGGCTCTTTAGTTCTTCTTTGATTTCTGCCATAAGGGTGGTGTCATCTGTATATCTCAGGTTATTGATATTTCTTCAGGCAATCTTGATTCCAGCTTGTGCTTCATCCAGCCCAGCGTTTCTCATGATGTACTCTGCATATAAGTTAAACAAGCAGGGTGACAATATACAGCCTTCATTTACTCTTTTCCTGATTTGGAACGAGTCTGTTTTTCCATGTCCAGTTCTAATGGTTGCTTCCTGACCTGCATACAGATTTCTCAGGAGGCAGGTCAGGTGGCCTGGTATTCCCATCTCTTTCAGAATGTTCCACAGTTTATTGTGATCCACACAGTCAAAGGCTTTGGCATAGTCAATAAAGCAGAAGTAGATGTTTTTCTGGAACTCTCTCACTTTCTCAGTGATCCAACGGATGTTGGCAATTTGATCTCTGGTTCCTCTGCCCTTTCTAAATCCAGCTTGAACATCTGGAAGTTCATGGTTCATGTAATGTTGAAGGCTGGCTTGGAGAAATTTGAGCATTATTTTGCTAGTGTGTGAGATGAGTGCAATTGTGCACTAGTTTGAGCATTCTTTGGCATTGCCTTTCTTTGGGATTGGAATGAAAACTGACCTTTTCCAGTCCTGTGGCCACTGCTGAGTTTTCCAAATTTGCTGGCATATTGAGTGTAGCACTTTCACAGCATCATCTTTCAAGATCTGAAATAGCTCAACTGGAATTCTATCACCTCCACTAGCTTTGTTTGTAGTGATGCTTCCTAAGGCCCATTTGACTTTGCATTCCAGGATATCTGGCTTTAGGTGAGTGATCACACCATCGTGATTATCTGGGTCATGACGATCTTTTTTGTATAGTTTTGTGTATTCTTGCCACCTCTTCTTAATATCTTCTGCTTCTCACTGTTTATAATAGCCAGGACATGGAAGCAACCTAGATGTCCATCTGCAGATGAATGGATAAGAAAGCTTTGGTACATATACACAATGGAGTATTTTTCAGCCATCAAAATGAATGCATTTGAATCAGTTCTAATGAGGTGGATGAAATTGGAGCCTATTATACAGAGTGAAGTAAGCGAGAAAGAAAAACATCAATACAGTATACTAACGCATATATATGGAATTTAGAAAGATGGTAACCTTAACCCTGTATACAAGACTGCAAAAGAACAGTCTTTGGGACTCTGTGGGAGAGGATGAAGGTGGGATGATTTGGGAGAATGGCATTGTAGCATGTATATTATCATATGTGAAATGAATCACCAGTCCAGGTTCGACGTATGATACAGGATTCTTGGGGCTGGTGCACGGGGATGATCTAGAGGGAGGATATGAGGAAGAGGGAGGTGGGAGGGGGGTTCAAGAAAGGGAACACATGTACACCCAGGGCGGATTTGTGTCAATGTATGGCAAAACCAACCAATATATTAATGTAAGGTAATTTGCCTCCAATAAAATAAAAAAGAAAAATTAAAAATAAATATGTATCTTCTGCTTCTGTTAAGTCGATACCATTTTTATCCTTTATTGTGCCCATGTTTGGATGAAATGTTCCCTTGGTATCTCTAATTTTCTTGAAGAGACCTCTAGTCTTTCCCATTCTATTGTTTTCCTCTATTTCTTTGCATTGATCGCTGAGGAAGGCTTTCTTATCTCACCTTGGTATTCTTTGGAACTCTGCATTCAAATGGGTATATCTTTCCTTTCCTCCTTTGCCTTTCATTTCTCTTCTTTTCACAGCTATTTGTAACACCTCCTCAGACAACCATTTTGCCTTTTTGCATTTCTTTTTCTTGGAAATGGTCTTGATCCATGCCTCCTGTACAATGTCACAAACCTCTGTCCATAATTCTTCAGGCACTCTGTCTATCAGATCTAATCTCTTGAATCTATTTTTCACTTCCACTGTATAATCCTACGCGATTTGATTTAGGTTATACCTGAATGATCTGGTGATTTTCCCTACTTTCTTCAATTTAAGTCTGAATTTGGCAATAAGGAGTTCATGATCTGAGCCACAGTCGGCTCCCAGTCTTGGTTTTGCTGACTATATAGAGCTTCTCCATTTTTGCCTGCAAAGAATATGATCAATCTGATTCTGATATTGACCATCTGGTTATGTCCACGTGTAGAGCCTTCTTTTCTGTTGTTGGAAGAGAGTGTTTGCTTTGACCAGTGCATTCTCTTGGCAAAACCTATTAGCCTTTGCCCTACTTCATTCTCTACTCCAAGGCCAAATTTGCCTGCTACTCCAGGTATTTCTTGACTTCCTACTTTTGCATTCCAGTGCCCTATAATGAAAAGGACTTCTTTTTGGGGTGTTACTTCTAGAAGGCCTTGTAGATCTTCATAGAACCATTCAACTTCAGCTTCTTCAGCATTACTGGTCAGGGCATTCTTGGAATATTGTGATTTGAATGGTTTGCCTTAGAAACAAAAAGAGATCATTCTGTCATTTTTGAGTTTGCATCCAAGTACTGCATTTCAGACTCTTTTGTTGACTATGACAGGTATTCAAGTTGAAATTAATGGTCATAAACAATATGAAAACCTGAAATTATAGACCAAATTTTTAAAGATGAAAATATAACCCAATTCACAATATTCTAGTGTAATAGTGATGTGTAAATCACTTTTCACTCTAGTATGAAAGTGAAAATACAAAAGTATTTAAAATTACTTTATGTACAATAATTTATTAATGGATACACAATCTAAAAACATATAAATTATAACATTAATAATGTAAAATGGAGGGGTAGGGAAAATTAAAATGTACAGTTATTGTATATAGTCAATATTACTTTGCTAGCTTCAAACAGACTGTTATGTTTTATATCAACTTCAAGAAAAAAAACCCAAATATGCAAAGCAATGTTGAGAAAGAAGAGCAAATTTGAATATATCACACTTTCTGATTTTATAATATAATGTGAAACTATAGTAACCTACACAGTATGGTTCTGGCATAAAAGCAGACATACAGACCAATGAAATAGAATAATGAGCCTAGAAAAAGTACATACATTTATGGTCAGTTAACCTTTGACAATTGGGTCAAGATTACGCAATGGGAAAGTATAGTGTTTTCAGTACATGGTATTGGGGAAAATGGTTATCCACATGCAAAGAAACTGGATCCTTATCTCACACAGTGTACAAAGATCAACTCAAAATGAATTAGATACATAAATGTAAGACGTATAGCTCTAAAACTACCAGAAGAAAATGTATGGGGAAAGCTACTTGGAATTGTCTCATCTGGGCAGTGATTTGTTTGGATATAACTCAAAAGGTACAAGCAACAAAAGCAGAATAGACAAATGTGATTGCAGAATGCTAAACAGCTTCTTCACAGCAAAGGAAACAATCAAGAAAGTGAAGAGACAACCTACAGAATTATATGAAGATATTTGCAAACCATATATCTAATAAGGGATTAATGTCCAAAATAAATAAGGAACTCATATACTACTCAAGAATTAACCCAATTTTTAAAGGTCAAAGTACCTGAATAGACATTTCTTAGAACATGACATATAAGTGGTCAAAAGATGTATGGAAAGTTGCTCAACATCACTGATCACCAGGGAAATGCAAATCAAAACAGCAATGAGATAACACCTCACACCTATTAGGATGATTATTACCAAAAAAATGACAAAAGATAATCAGTGTTGAGAAGAATTTGAAGAAAAGGGAACCCCTTTACATGGTTGGTAGTAATACAAATTAGTGCAGCTATTATGGAAAACAGTATGTAAGTTTCTCAAAAAATTAAAAATAAACTACCATATAAATTTGTCAACTGCCTGGTTGAATGTCCAAGGTATGCTCAAACATTCATACAAAGCCCCTTTTCAAAGACTTGGAGTCATATTGGTACTTGGTATTTTAAAGTAATCTCTGCCTAATCATTCTGTTCCGTTCCGTTCAGTCGCTCAGTCGTGTCCGACTCTTTGCGACCCCATGGACTGTAGCCTACCAGGCTTCTCTGTCCATGGGATTCTCCAGGCAAGAATACTGGAGTGGCTTACCATCTCCTTCTCCAGGGGATCTTCCCGACCCAGGGATCGAACCCGGGTCTCCCGCATTGGAGGTAGACGCTTTAACCTCTGAGCCACCAGGGAAGCTTAGCTAACCAAAAAACTAACTAAGCAGTGTCTTTGGTGGCCACACTCGACAAATGATAAAGATTTAACAGAAATGGATGGAAAAAGTCAGTAAACAAACTAACAACAATAACTAAAACAAATAGCAACAACAAATCGGGGAGGAGAGAAAATCTGATTTCCAGAGATGCTATATTAAACTGTCCAGTTTTCAATAAAAAATGAGATTTGTAAAGAAACAAGAAAGCATGACCCATACACAAAAAGAAAAACAAAAATCAGTCAGAACATGGCTTCACAAAGACTAACATTTGAATATTTATAGCAGCTTTGTACATACCAGCCAAAAGCTGTAAACAACCTAAATGCTTGTTAACTGACAAATAAACAAACAAATTGTGACATATACATACAATGGAGTACTACTCAGCAATAACACACAGGAATGAACTACTGATACATAAATCATCCCTATCCTCCAGGTATATCAGGTTCTTTCAAGACCTCTAGCATGCCCTCATAATCCAGGCCTTTGCACTTGCTATTCCCTTTGCTGGACACTTTCCCCTGCACTTTCACATGCACATGACTGGGTCATTCTCATGCTTCAGGTCCTGAGACCTGGTCCAGATAAATGCCAACTCCCCTAAAGACCCTCCTTAACCACACCCAAAGTGGCTCTCCTTGGTTGTTTGCCTCTGCCCTTAGTTTGTTTCACTCATGCCACTTACTAATAATTCTTCATATTTTGTGATCATGCTACTTCTTTTTGATTGCCCATAGGATAATAGTTATCAACTGTGTCAATTAAAAAAAAAAACACTACCAGTAATTCTTTCTGAATATATATCCAAAGGAAATGAAATTAGTATATCAAAAAGATATCTGCCCTGTCATGTTCATTGCAGCATTATTTATAATAGCCAAGATATGGAAATAGCAAATTGAAATATCAACAGGTGAATGGATAAAGAAAATGTGAGAGGTACACAGATACTTACCCAGAAACACACATACACACAATGGAATATTATTCAGCTTAGATAAAAAGAAGGGAAGTGTGTAATTTGTGACAACATGGATGAACCTGAAGGACTTTATGCTAAATGAAATGAACCAAGGACAGAAAGACAAATGCTGCATGATCTCACTTATATGTGAAATATAAAAATGTCAAACTCACAGAAGCAGAGAATAGAATGGTGGTTGCCAGAGACTTGGGGGAGAGTGAAATGGGGACATGTTGATCAAAGAGTACAAAGGTTAGATTGTGCAGGATGAATATATTCTGGAAATATGATACAACACTGTGATTGTCGTTAATAATACTATATTGTATACTTGAAGTTTATGGAAAGAGTAGATCTTAACTGTTCTTATCACACATAAAAAAAAGGAAACTAGGTGAGGTGACTGATATGTTAATTAGATTGAGTGTGGTACTCATTTAACACTATATTCATATATCAAAATATCATATTGTATACCTTAAACATATACAATATTTGTCAATTTTATCCCAATAATGTTGGAGAGAAAACAAGCTCACATGGATTGAGTAAGTACTGTGTTAGGTAGAATTAAGACACCATCCCTGGCCTCAAGGAGTTTATAGGCTAAATGGAAATAGATGATAGATAAATAAATGTCATTGAGTAGAGTAATTGTTAGTATGGAACCTGCACCAATTCGAAATGGGCCTTTCTCATCAGTACTCTGTGGAGACCATTTTTTGTCAAGATAACCAGCAATCTCCATGTGCTATTCCACTATTCTTACCATACTCAGCTTGTGAGCAGCATTTCAGTTTACTAATTCATCCTTCTTGAAGCATTTTATTCATTTTGCTTTCAGGACACCAAACTCTCCTTCTACCTCACTAGACATTCCATCTCAGTCTCCTCTTGGTTTTCCTTCTCTTCTCAATTTCTGCATGTTGGAAGGTCCCAGCGTTTTGTTTTGTATTTATCAGTCCGTTTTTCTGTCTATATTCGTTTCCTGCATGATTGCATTGTCTCACAGCTTTAAATATCTTTTAAATATGAGGATGATATCCAAATATGTATATCTGGGAGTATTATCTTCCTTCTTCCCATCTTAAACTCACTGCACAACAGTTTTCCTTAGATAACTCAAGGAAATATCCAATTTAAAACGTACAAATACCCTAGATTCCCTACTCCTCCTCAATCTGGTTTTCCTCTGGTCTCCCTCGTCTAAGTAATTGGGAGTGTTTTTGTTGTTGTTCAGTCACTAAGTCATGCCCAACTCTTTGTGACCCCATGGACTGTGGCATGCCAGGTTCCTCTGTCCTCCACTGTCTCTGGAGTATGCTCAAATTCATGTCCATTGAGTCGGTGATGCTATCTTAACTATCTCATACTCTGCCAGCCCCTTCTCCTTTTGCCTTCAGTCTTTCCCAGCATCAGGGTCTTTTCCAGTGAGTCAGCTCTTCACATCAGGTGGCCAAAATAGTGGAGCTTCAGCTTCAACAGTAGTCCTTCCAATGGATATTCAGGGTTGATTTACTTTAGGACTGACTGGTTTGATCTCTTTGCAGTTCAAGGGGCTCTCAAGACTTCTTCTCCAGCACCACACCTTGAAAGTATCAGGTCTTTAGTGCTCAGACTTCTTTATGGTCCAACTCTCACATCCATACATGACTACTGGAAAAGCCATAGCTTTGCCTATATGGACATTTGTCAGCAAAGTGATGTCTCTGCTTTTTAATATGCTGTCTAGGTTGGTCATAGCTTTCCTTCCAAGGAGCAAGTGTCTTTTAATTTCATGGCTGTAGTCACCACCATCTGCAGTGATTTTGGAGCTCTCCAAAATAAAATCTGCCACTGTTTCCATTTTTCCCCATCTATTTGTCATGAAGTGATGGGACAAGATGCCATGATCTTAGTTTTTTGAATGTTGAGTTTTAAGCCAGCTTTTTCACTCTCCTCTTTCACCCTCATTGAGAGGTTCCTTATTTCCTCTTCACTTTCTGCCATTAGAGTGGTACCATTTGCATATGTGAGGTTGTTAATATTTTTCCAAGCAACCTTGATTCCAGATTGTGATTCACTCAGCCCAGATGAATTGACAATACCAGTCACCTAGTTGGTAAAGTCAAAAAATTTTGGATCATCCTTGATTATTCTCTTTGCTTTTTCCATCATACTTAATTCATCAGCAATTCCTGTTAGCTGTATGTGCACATTATATGCTGATTCCTACTAATTCCTACTACTACCTTACTAGTTGAGCCAGCATCATCTTTTACTTGAGTGATTACAAGAGCTTCCAAACTATTATCTTTACTTTTCTTCTTGCCTGACAACAGTTTGTTCTCTGTAGCAGCCAGTAAGATATACTATCTTTCAAAACTGTAAATCAGATCATATCATTCCCTCTGATCTAAATTCCCAGTGACTTCTCTTAATTTTTCGAAGAAAGTTTACATTTTATTTTGCATTATATGGTCCACATATACGTTTTTTATCTCATTTCTGAACTTCACTATCTCTCTGCTTTGTTCTCTGCTCTGATCTCACTGGTTTTGCTGTTTCTTATAGATGTCAAACTTACCCAAGGGCCTTTTCATTTGCTGTTTTCTTGGTTCTAAACATTCTTCCTCCAGAACTTTGCAATTCCACTCCTTCATTCAGATCTCTGCTAAATGACATCTCTTCATAGAGACCTTTCTGAGTACTTTATTTAAATAGATCTTTCTCCTCCTCCATTACTGTCTGCCCTTTAAACTGCTTAATTTTATTCATATCACTTGCTGCCATTAATATTTAGTAGTATGTTTATTGTCTGTCTTTCTCAATAGAATGTCAGATCCACTTTCATCACCAGCCTCTAGAACAATTCCTATATATTGCATGTGTTCGGTAAATACTTGTAGAATAAATGAGTGGATGTAGAGGGCATAACGAAGAGAAAAAGATCACCCAGCTTAAGGGATCACCTCCTTAGGAGATGATATAGCATTTAGGGAAAAGTGGAAGGGAACATTCAATGCTGTTCCATAATCTCATTTTAATTGGATAAACTCACTTGTCTATTCACAATCTCCCCAAATACACATCAGAAAATATAATTTCTATGCCAGCAGAAAATTTTCACTCTGTATCCCATAGTATCTGGCATATCATATGTCCTCAATAAATATATGTAATAAATGAATAAACTAGGTGTTGGCAGACCTGAGATAAATTTCATCTTGGCTCTTAGCTTGCTGAATAACTTGGGCTAGTCATTTCCGTATTCTGGGTCTTAATTTGTCCCTCTGTGTGATGAGGTCTTCATGCCAGAAGTTCACCAATGGAATCACCTACCTTAGCCATACCTTTTGTTTAACTGAGCTATAATTCACATGACATAAAATTCACCCTTTTCAAGGGTAGGTCAGTGCGTTTAGTATATTCATATGCTTGTGCAACAGTCTAATTCCAGAATATCCTTATCATCAAAAAAGAGCCTTGTACCTCCCAATACTCCCCTCTTCCCTCATTCTTGAAAATCACTAATTTACTTTCTGTCTCTATGGATTACCTATTCTGAGAAAATTTCATATAGATGGAATCATACAATCTGTGGTCTTTTTGTGGCTGGCTTTTTAGGATAATGATTTCAAGGTTCATCCATTATGAAGTATGTATCAATCTTTATTCCCTTTTATGAATAATATTGTATTATATGGATATAAGACATTTTATTTATTATTCATCATTTGCTGGATACTTGGATTGTTTCCACCTTTTGCTATAATAGTGCTATGAACATTTATACACAGATTTTTATGTAGATGTATGTTTTCAGTGATTCTTGGTGTATATATAGGAGTGGAATTTCTGGGTCATACAATCACTGTATATTTTATCTTAGAGGAATCATTTTGAGGCTATTTTTAAAATCAGGTGCACCATTTTACTTTCCCACCAATAATGTATGACAGTTCCAATTTCTCTGCATTTTCGCCAGCACTGTCTTTTGTGTCTTGATTTAATAAAATTGTATATGTTCAAGTTACACAAAGTGATGATTTAATACACATATACATAGTGAATTGATTATTACAGTCAAACTGATAGACATGTTTTTTTTTTGGATGACAGTACCTGAAATCCACTTTCTTCTCAAATTTCCATTATTCATTGCAATATTGTTAGCTATACTCGTTATGGTATACATTAAATTTCTAGACATATTCATCCTATATAACTGCAACGCTGTATCCTTTGGCCAACATCTCCCCATTTTCTCTATCCTCTTGCTCCTGGTAACCACTGTGCTCTCTGTTTCTAAGCATTTGACTTTTAAGCATTCCACATAAAAATAAAGTTATGTGACTTTTTTTCTTTATTTGTCTGGCTTATTTCACTTAACATAATATCTTCTAGATTCATTCATGTTATAGCAAATGAATGGCAGGAGATCTTTCTTTTTTAAGGCTGAAACAAACAAACAAACAAAGTCTTTATTCATCCACTGATGGATGCTTAGGTTGTTTCCATATCTTGTTATCTTTTAATTCTAGCCATCCTAAATGAATGTGAATTCATATTCATTTAATCCTCATCACTTCTCGTAGAAAAAGCATTGAAGGCTTAGAGAGGGTGTGTAGTTTGCCTCATTCACACAGCTAATGAATGACAGAGAAGCAACTTGCATTCGTCTTATTCCAGAGCTCATTTATCTACTGTAATATTGTGCTTCCTATAACCTCTTTGAACACTGTTCTGAGAAAGAGCAAATCCTTCTACTCACCGCTGTTCTTTACTAGTAGCAGTTCATTATCTTACCTCTAAACTTGCTATTCCCCTTATATATAGTATTATAAAGAGTCCTTTCATTATCATCATGGACTCCCTCACACCTCTATATCTAACCCCTGTGCATTCCACTCCCTTAATATCCCTTGAATCTGTCTCTCTTTGCTGCTGCTCCAGTTTAAATCCAGCCGTCCCCATTTGGTCTACCTACCTCCAGTCTCCTCCAGTCTCTCTGGTTCAGTTTACTCTTCGTCATGAACCTAAGGGCATATTCAAAAAACACACGTGATAGTGCCACTTTTCTGTGAAAAAAAGTCATGGTCCTCTGCAGCCCAATGATAAAATTCATATTCCTGAACATGGCATTCATGATATAGCCCCACCCTACCTTAATAACTTTTCTCCAACTACTCACACTTTTTATCTAAAATTGGTTCCTATGCTCAAACTACACTAAATATTTTCTTTTACATTTTCTTAAACAAACCGTGAACTTTCATTCTTTCAAGTTGCTCTCTCTTTGAAATTCCCTTTCCCTCTTTTTCCATCTATTGCAATCCTTTAAGGCCTAGCTCAATATTACCTCTTTCACAAAATTTTCTTCAACACCACCAGAAATAATTAGCACTGTCATTCTCATAGTGCTTATTTGCAAGATTCTACCTGTATTATAATAATTGATCTATTTCTCCTGCTGGACTAGTGTGCAACCTCTTAAAGCTATTCCCCAACATTTGCCTACACTTAGAAGAGAGGCCTCTAGTTGGCTACTTGCCTATTTATGAGGCCTCCTTTTCTGATACTTATTCACTCCTAATTCTCTGCAGTTTCTGAAGCTGGCTTTTGTGTTTTCCCATGGAAATAGATGGCTGGTTAGAAAAAGGGGATGATGCTGAGCTTTTATTACCCAATAGGAGCAATGAACACTGTCTTCAGAAAAAATATGTACTCTGAAAACAGACTTTAAGCTATGAAAACTGGCTTACCATATTAGTTTTGTGACACTGAGACTTTTAGGGCCTTCGATTTCTTATCTGTAAAATGGGGCTAATAACAGTTTACAGAGTAGTTTTGAAGACTATGATATAATCTATGTAAAGCACTTAGAACAGGCCCTGACACAAAGAAAGTGTTTAAATAATGGTATCTGTTATCATTATTATTATCATTGTCATTATTATAATTACTACCATTTTATCATTATTATTCAGCATATCCCAGAGCCTTGAAATGGATTTCCTGGCAGAATGTCCTAGTCCAAATCCCTATTGCTGCTATCATTATATGTCTTATTTCCAAGCCAGGAAAAGATCCTTTCCAATGTGGAAGGTTAGTGTCCTGAGACTGTTTGTGGAATCATCTTTATGAGACTGGACCTTCTTTTACTGTATTGAGATGGTGATGATTCCATAGAACATGACCAATCGCTGTTGTTTTCCCTACATGAGAACAGGGATGGAATTTCCTAGAGTCTCTTCACCAAAAGAAAGCATTCAGATAGAAACATGTAGCTGAGACATTAGACGCAAAGAATGTGGGAGAATGAATTTATAACACTTCATGTGTGGCATAAGAATTTACTTCATACTTTCTAGAAGGTACATGTGCTTGAGGTTAATCCTAAGTGCTGGAGGTTAGATGGTCTCTGCCACAAGGCATCTTCCGGAAGCATGTGATCTAATTACATTGCACTTTTGAGCTATGTCAGTAGTAGTATTATTAATGAGTCTTTGATATTTTTTCTTTGACTAGTCTGATGGCGGTTGTACTAGGGTTAATAAAAGCAGGGCTATGTGTCTACCCTGGGACCAAAGTAGGGGAGCTATAGAGGAACTCCTTGGCTCTAACCCTTATGGTGGTAGCAGCAGTGCAGTGGTCAATAAAAAGCTCCCAAGAAAAAGAAAACTCTTGGGGAAAAATTCCTTGAAACAAGACGTACTCTTTCTTTCCCCATGGAAATTCTTGCCCCACTGCCTACTGAGAACATAATAGTATAAATAATAAATAACAGTTATTGAGTGTTTATTATGTACTGGGCACTTAAATAAGTATACTACCTCTTGCAATCATCACCACAACCTCATGAGGTAGGTACTATTATTATTTCTATTTTACTGAAGAGAAAATTTTAGATACAGAGAGATTATGAACTTGCCCAAGATCTCACAGTTGGTAAGTAGTACAACTGGCTCCAGAACCTAAAGTTCTTTTAAAATTTTATTGTGGAGAGTTTCAAATGTAAAAGGAAATTGTATATTTTATAAAAATATACAGTATAACATACAACATAACATAGTCCACATGTCCATATTGCCCAGCTTCAACATTTACAACTACATGCCCAAACTAGTTTCATCTATACCCTTAGCTATTTCCCTAAAACAGACATCATGTCATTTCATCCATAAATGCTTCATTATGTACCTATAAAAGATGAAGACTCTTTTTTAACCAAAATCTCAATACCATTATCATACATAAAAGAAAAGAAACTATGCAAAATAGTAATTCCTTAAAAGCAGTAACTATCTGATCAGTGTCCTAATTCTCCTTCTTACATTAAAAAAAAATTTAACTAATCAGGATCCAAATAGGACCCATGTGTCTTAATTGCTTGACATATCTCTCAGGTCTCATTTAGCTGACCAGAACCTCTGTTCTTAACCACTACACTCTGATCTAGGTTTTCTATTACCAAGGAAGGTGACAATTTCCATATAGCAGGAGTTCTCAATTAGGGGTTCATTAATAGATTCAGGGGGCTCTATGAATCTCTTAAAATTGGTTTTCAAAATTTTTTGTACGTTAATTTTTCTAGGGAGAATATCCTTGGCTCTCAGAGTCTCAAAGCTTTAATTAAGACATAAGACAACTGAAAAGCATATGCTATTGTCACAGGAAATTGTAAACCACAATAGCTAGGGGAAGGCCATAAAGTGGCTAGTTGAAGATGGAAAAAGAAGTTAAATTCAGTTTAGCACATTACACTGAAATATTATAGATATTTATAAATAACTTTTGAGATAAATAGCAATAGTTAAGGATTAACTGATGTCTGTATTTGAAAGTAATATAATCTTGGCATATTGTGGTTTTGCTGAATTGTGATCATGAAAATAATCAGATGTTGAATTGAATTCCTTGTGTTATGAGACCTGTGTCTCCACATGAAGTGGGGTAGGTAGACACTGATTTTTGTGATATCATTGATTTGCTCCATAACAATACCTCTTTTGAATATGTATATAATTTTGCAATCTTATGTCTACATGTCTAAAAATGAAAAGGTGACAAAGGTTGTCATTAATCTTTCCTCTACACCAACTTTTCCTAGATGAAATTCAACATAGAACACCCAATGGTACTATCAACAGCAGCATAGAACCCCCCAAGCCACCACAATACCCCAAAATGCCTATGCAAAAAAATGTGGAAGCGGATCCCGGGAGGAAGTCCCCAAGCAGGCTTGTTTCAGATGTCAAGTTGGAGTCCTGCCTCGAGGTGGACGTGGGGAAGTTGGTGTCTAGGCTGCAGGATGGAGGGACCAAGGCCATACCAAAGGCCAGCAATGGACCTGTGCCAGGCCCTGGGACCACTAAGGCACCCTCTTTCCACATAAAGCGATCAGCACCTCGGCCCCTGGCTCACCACAAGGAGGGTAAGTGGTTGGGAATTCCATGAGAAAGAGAAATGACCTCAACTACTTCACACCTTGAAACACTTATGAGGTTGTGGGTATTTAAGTAGAAATCTGTTCTGGTTTATTACTAATAATGTTGAAATCCTCTTTGCGACCCTGTGGACTGTAGTCTGCCAGGCTCCTCTATCTATGGGGATTCTCCAAGCAAGAATACTGGAGTGGGTTGCCATGCCCTCCTCCAGGGGATCTTCCCAGCCCAGCAATTGAACCCAGGTCTCCCACATTGCAGGCAGATTCTTTACCAGCTGAGCCATCTGGGAAGCCCAAGAATACTGGAGTAGGTAGCCTATTCCTTCTCTAGGGGATCTTCCTGACCCAGGAATCGAACCAGGGTCTCCTGCACTGCAGGTGGATTCTTTACCAGCTGAGCTACCAGGGAAGCACAAGAATATAGAAACCATTCACAATAATCACTAGAATGTAAGCTTTATGAGGGAGGGAGTTTTGGCTGTTTTATTTACTACACTCTGATCTAGGTTTTCTATTACCAAGGAAGGTGACAATTTTATTTACTTAATTTTATTTACTTTATATTCACATAGTAGGTACTCATTATTTGTGAAATAAATTAATACTAATGATATTATTTTTTCCATTGTAGGTTATTACAAGATATTGAATATAGTTCCTTGTGCTATATAGTATGACCTTGTTCATCCATTCTATACATAATAGTATGTATCTGCTAATCCCAGATTCCCGATCCATCTGTCCTTCACATGATTCCCCCTTGGCAGCCACAAGGCTGTTCTCTATGTCTATGACTCTTTTAAGGTTTCATAAAATAAGTTCATTTGTGTCATATTTTAGATTCCATGAATATTAGTGATACCATATTTGTCCTTTTCTTTCTGACTTACTTTACTTAGTATGATAATCTCTAGATCTATCCATGTTTCTTCAAATGACATTAGTTCCTTCTATTTTTATGTTTGACTAGTATTCCATACAATGTGTGCATACACACACACACACACACACACACACACACAGAGTGAGAAAGGATTCCCAGGTGGCCCTAGTGGTAAAGAATCTGCCTGCCAATGCAGGAGACACAAGAGACTCAAGTTTGATCCCTGGGTTGGGAAGATACCTGGGAATAGGTAATAGCAACCCACTCCAGTATTCTTATCTGAAAAATTCCATGAACAGAAGAGCCTGGCAAGCTATAGTCCATGGGGTCGCCAAAGGTCAGAAACAACTGATTAACTGAGCATGCACACACACACACACACACAGTGCATCTTCTTTATCCATTCATCTCTCGATGGACATTTAGGTTGCTTCCATATGTCTTGGCAATATAAATAATGCTGCTGTGAACAGTGGTGTGCATGTATCTTTTTGAATTGATATTATTTATTAATATAATTTTTGCTGTTATTGTCATTTATTTATTTCTACTTCTGTATGCATTATGGCATGCTCACTACAAAGAATTTAGTTTCTATCCATCACCATACAGTTTATTCCCTTTACTCATTTCACCCAATCCTTCCCCTCTGGTAACCATCGCTCTGTTCTTTGTATCTGCATGTTTGTTTTGTTTTAGTTTGGTTGGTTCATTTGTTTTGTTTTTTTGTTAATTGGTTATTTTTTGTCTTTTTTCCACATAAACAAAATCATACAGTATTTGTTTTTCTCTTCTTTCACTTAGCATAATATGCTTAAGGTTCACCCATGTTGTTGTGAATGACAATATTTCATATTTTTATGACACTGTAGTTCAGTTCAGTTCAGTTGCTCAGTCGTGTCCGACTCTCTGCGACCCCATGAATCACAGCACGCCAGGCCTCCCTGTCCATCACCAGCTACCGGAGTTCACTCAAACTCATGTCCACAGAGTCGGTGATGCCATCCAGCCATCTCATTCTCGGTCGTCCCCTTCTCCTCCTGCCCCCAACCTTTCCCAGCATCAAAGTCTTTTCCAGTGAGTCAACTCATTGCATGAGGTGGCCAAAGTATTGCAGTTTCAGCTTAGCATCAGTCCTTCCAATGAACACCCAGGACTGATCTCCTTTAGAATGGACTGGTTGGATCTCCTTGCAGTCCAAGGGACTCTCAAGAGTCTTCTCCAACACCACAGTTCAAAAGCATCAATTCTTCGGCTATCAGCTTTCTTCACAGTCCAACTCTCACATCCATACATGACGACGGGTAAAATCATAGCCTTGACTAGACGGACCTTGGTTGACAAAGTAATGTCTCTGCTTTTTAATATACTATCAAGATTGGTCATAACTTTCCTTCCAAGGAGTAAGCGTCTTTTAATTTCATGGCTGCAATCAGCATCTGCAGTGATTTTGGAGCCCAAAAAATAAAGTCTGACACTGTTTCTACTGTTTTTCCATCTATTTCCCATGAAGTGATGGGACCAGATGCCATGATCTTCGTTTTCTGAATGTTGAGCTTCAAGCCAAATTTTTCACTCTCCTCTTTCACTTTCATCAAGAGACTTTTTAGTTCCTCTTCACTTTGTGCCATAAGGGTAGTGTCATCTGCATATCTGAGGTTATTGATATTTCTCCCGGCAATCTTGATTCCAGTTTGTGCTTCTTCCAGCCCAGCATTCCTCATGATGTACTCTGCATATAAGTTAAATAAGCAAGGTGACAATATACAGCCTTGATGTACTCCTTTTCCTATTTGGAACCAGTCTGTTGTTCCGTGTACAGTTCTGACTGTTGCTTCCTGACCTGCATACAGGTTTCTCAAGAGGCAGGTCAGGTGGTCTGGTATTCCCATCTCTTTCAGAATGTTCCCCAGTTTATTGTGATCCACACAGTCAAAGGCTTTGGCATAGTCAATGAAGCAGAAATAGATGTTTTTATGAAACTCTCTTGCTTTCTCCATGATCCAGTGGATGTTGGCAATTTGATCTCTGGTGCCTCTGCCTTTTCTAAAACCTGCTTGAACATCTGGTAGTTCATGGTTCACATACTGCTGAAGCCTGGCTTGGAGAATTTTGAGCATGACTTTACTAGCGTGTGAGATGAGTGCAATTGTGCGGTAGTTTGAGCATTCTTTGGCATTGTCTTTCTTTGGGATTGGAATGAAGACTGACCTTTTCCAGTCCTGTGGCCACTGCTGAGTTTTCCAAATTTGCTGGCATATTGAGTGCAGCACTTTCACAGCATCATCTTTCAAGATTTGAAATAGCTCAACTGGAATTCCATCACCTCCACTAGCTTTGTTCATAGTGATGCTCTCTAAGGCCCACTTGACTTCACATTCCAAGATGTCTGGCTCTAGGTCAGTGATCACATTATCGTGACTATTCTGGTCGTGAAGATCTTGTTTGTACAGTTCTTCTGTGTATTCTTGCCACCTCTTCTTAATATCTTCTCCTTCTGTTAGGTCCATACCATTTCTGTCCTTTATCGAGCCCATCTTTGCATGAAATGTTCCCTTGGGATCTCTAATTTTCTTGAAGAGATCTCTTGTTTTTCCTATTCTGTTGTTTTCCTCTATTTCTTTGCATCGATCACTGAGGAAGGCTTTCTTATCTCTCCTTGCTATTCTTTGAAACTCTGCATTCAGATGCTTATATCTTTCTTTTTCTCCTTTGCTTTTCGCTTCTTTTCTTTTCACAGTTATTTGTAAGGCCTCCTCAGACAGCCATTTTGAGTTTTTGCATTTCTTTTCCATGGGGATGGTCTTGGTCCCTGTCTCCTGTACAATGTCACGAACCTCCGTCCACAGTTCATCAGGCACTCTAACAGATCTAGTCCCTTAAATCTATTTCTCACTTCCACTCTATAATCATAAGGGATTTGATTTAGGTCATATCTGAATGGTCTAGTGGTTTTTATATATCACATCTTTACTTATTCATCCATTGTTGGGCACTTAGTTTTTTCCCCATATCTTAGCTATTATAAATAATGGTGTGATGAACATAGAGTTGCATATATTTTTTGAATTAGTATTTTCATGTTATTTGTATAATATCCAGAAGTGGAATAGCTGTATCATATGGTAGTTCTAGTCTTAATTTTTGAGGAATCTCCATACTGTGTTCTATAGTGGCTCACCAACAGTATAAGAGGGTTCACTTTTGTCCACACTCCTTTCCAAAATTTGTTATTGTCTTTTAAGAAATAGCCATTCTAATGGGCATAATGTGATATCTCACTGGGGTTTTGATTTGCATTGTCCTAATAACCACGGGGTCGCATAGAGTCGGACATGACTGAGCAACGGAAAGGAACGGAATAATTAATGATCTTGGACACATTTTAATATTCCTGTTGGCCATCATTATGTCTTTTTTGGAAAAATGTCCATATAGCTTTTCTCTCCATTTTTAAAGTAGGTTGTTTAGGCTTTTTTGTTGTTGAGTTACATGAGTTATTTAAATGCTTTGGACATTAACCCCTTATAAGATATATGATTCGAAAATATTTTCTCTCATTCAGTAGATTGTCTTTTCATTTTTGTGAAAGATTTCCTTTCCTGTGCAGAAGTTTGATATAGTCCTATTTAGTTTGATATAATCCTATTTGCTTATTTTTGCTTTTGTTTCCCTTGCCTGAGGAAAATACTCAAAAAGATATTGCTAAGATCAATATCAAAGTGTGTACTGCATATGTTTTCTTCCAGGAGTGTTATGGTTTCAGGCATTACATTCAAGTCTTTATTTTGAGATGATTTTTTTGTATGTTGTGAGATAGTGGTCTAGTTTGTTTCTTTCTTTCTTTTTTGTGTGGCTGTGCAGTTTTCCTAGCACCACTTACTGAAGAAAATATCTTTGTCCATTCTGAGATCTTTAATCCTTTGTCATAAATTAATTGTCCATATATTTGTGGGTTTATTTCAAGGGTCTCAATTGTGTTTTATTGATATATGTGTCTGTTTTTCTATCAACACCATGCTGTTTGATTATAAGGATTTTATAATATAGATTAAAATCAGAGATTATAATACCTACAGCTTTGTTCATTTTTTTCTCAAAATTGCTTTGACTTTTTGGCTTCTTTTATGGTTCTATATATTTTAGAATTGTTTGTTCTATTTCTATTAAAGCTGTCATTGGGATTTTGATAAGGATTGCACAAAACCTGTAGATTGCTTTTGGTAATATGAGCATTTTATTATTTTTTGATTTTTTTTTAAACTTTTATTTTGAATTGAGGTATAGATGGTTAGCAATGTTATGATCATTTCAAGTGAACAACAAAGGGACTCAGCCACACGTATACCTGGATCCATTCTCCCCCAAATTCCTCTCCCATCCAGGCTGTCACATAGCATTGATAAGAGTTCCATGTGCTATACAGGTGGTCCTTGTTGGCTATATAGCAGAGTGTACATGTCCATCACAAAGTTCTCCCCATCCCTCCCACCAGCAACCATAAATTCTTTTTCTTAGTCTATGAGTCTCTTTCTGTGTTGTAAGTAAGTTCATCCATATCATTTCTTTTTAGAATCCACATATAATAGATGTCATATGGTATTTCTCCTTCTCTATCTTACTTACTTCACTCAGTATGACTATCTCTAGATCCATTCATGTTGCTGCAAATGGCACTATTTCATTCTTTTTAATGGCCAAGTAATGTTCCATTGAATATATGTACCACATCTTTATCCCTTTCTCTGTGGGTAGACATTTAGGTTGCTTTCATGTTTTGGCTATTGTAAATAGTGCTATTGTTAGTGCTGCATGTGTCCTTTTGGATCATGTTTTTCTCTGGATATATGCCCAGGAGTTGGATTGCAGGGTCATATGGTAGCTCAATTTTCAGTTTTTAAAGAACCTCCATACCATTCTCCATAGTGGCTTTTCCAATTTACATTCACGCCAACAGTGCACGAGGGTTCCCATCTCTCCACACCCTCTCTAGCATTTATTGTTTGTGGATTTTTTGATGACAGCCATTCTGGCTGGTGTGAGGTTATAACTCACGGTAGTTTTGATTTGCTTTACTCTAATAAATAACTATGTTGAACATCTTTTCATGTGCCTCTTGACCATTTCTATGTCTTCTGTGGAGAAATGTCTACTTAGGTCTTCTACCCATTTGTTGATTGGGTTGTTTGTTTTGATGCTGTTAAGTGTCATGAAGTGAAGTGAAGTCACTCAGTTGTGTCCGACTCTTTGCGACCCCATGGACTGCAGCCTACAGGCTGGAGTGGGTTGCCATTTCCTTCTCCAGGGGATCTTCCCAACCCAGAGATTGAACCCGGGTCTCCTGCACTGTAGACAGACACTTTTACCATCTGAGCTACCAGGGCTGTTTGTAAATGTTGGAGTCTAATCCTTTGTCACTAACATCCATTTGCAAATATTTTCTCCCAGCCTGTGTATTGTCTTTTCACTTTTTATTGTTTCCATTGCTATGCAAAATCTTTTGAGTTTAAGTAGGTCCCATTTGATTATTTTTGTTTTAATTTCCATTATTCTGGGAGTTGGATTAAAAAAAGATATTGTTGCAATTTACGTCAGAGAGTGTTCTTGCTATGTTTCCCCCTGGGAGTTTTATAGTGTCTGGTTTCACATTTAGATCTTTAATACATTTTGAGCCTTCTTTGTGTATGATGTTAAAGAATGATCTAATTTCATTTTTGCATGTAAATTTCCAGGTTTCCCAGCACCATTTGTTGAAGAGAGCTTCTTTCAATCATCATGTAGTCCTGCTTCCTTTGTCCTAAATTAATTGACCATAGGTGCAACGGTTTGTTTCTGGGTTTTCTATCCTGTTCCTAAGACTATATTTCTATTTTTGTGCCAGCACCATACTGTTTTGATAACAGTAACTTTATAGTATAGTCTGAAGTCAGGGAACATGATTCCTCCAGCTCTTTCTCAAGATTGCTTTGGCTATTCAAGGTCTCCTGTGTCTACATAAATATCTTGAGATTTTCTGTTCTAGCTCTGTGAAAAAATGTCATTGGTAATTTGATAGGGATTGTGTTGAGTCTGTAGATTGCCTTTAGTAGTATAGTCATTTCGACAAAGTGAGTTTTCCAATCCATGAGCATGGAATATCTTTCCATTTGTGTGTGTCTTCTTCAATTTCTTTCATTGGCATCTTATAGTTTTTGGAGTACAGGTCTTTTTACTCCTTAGGTAGATTTATTCCTAGTTATTCTTTTTGATGTGATGGTAAATGGAATTGTTTCTTGAATTTCTCTTTCTGATCTTTCCTTGTTAATGTATAGAAATGCAAAATATGTATGTGTATTAATTTTGTAACCTGCAACTTTACCAAATTCATTGATTAGCTATAGTAGTTTTCTGGTGTCATCTTTAGGGCATTCTATTTATAGTATCAAGTCATCTGCAAAGAGTGGTGATTTAACTTCTTTTCCAATTTGAATTCCCTTTACTTCTTTTTCTTCTCTGATTTCTGTAGCTAGGACTTCCAAAACTGTTGAAGGGATAGCTTTCAGTATCTCAATAGTTGTTCAGTAGTATGTTGTTAATTCCCCACATATTTATAATTCTTAAAGATTCTTGTAGTTGATTACTAGCTAGTTTTATTCCACTATGATTGGAAAAGGTGCCTGATATGATTTCAATTTTCTTAAATTTATCGAGACTTGTTTTTTGTCCCAGCGTATAGTCTTTCCTTGAGAATGTTCCATGTGCACTTGAGAGGAGCATATATTCTGCTACATTTAGATGGAATGTTGTGTACGAACCTATTAAGTCCGTCTGGTCTACTGTTTCATTTAAGACTTCTGTTTTCTTGTTGACTTTCTGTATGGATGATCTATTCATTGATGTAAGTAAGGAGTTGAGGTCCCCTACAATTACTGTGTTGCTATCAATTTCTCACTTTGTTGTTATTGTTCAGTCACTAAGTCATGTCTGACCTTTTGTGACACCATCAACTGCAGCATGCCAGCCTTCCCTGTCCTTCACTATTTCCTGGAGTTTGCTGAAACTCATATCCATTTAGTCAGTGATACCATCCAACCAGTTACCTCTTTCAATTTAAGCCTGAATTTTGCAAAAAGGAGCTCATGATCTGAGCCACAGTCAGCTCTAGGTCTTGTTTTTTGCTGAGTGTATAGAACCTGTCCAGAGAAGGCAATGGCAAGCCACTCCAGTACTCTTGCCTAGAAAATCCCATGGATGGAGGAGCCTGGTAGGCTGCAGTCCGTGGGGTCGCTAAGGGTCGGACACGACTGAGCAACTTCACTTTCACTTTTCACTTTCACACATTGGAGAAGGAAATGGCAACCCACTCCAGTGTTCTTGCCTGGAGAATCCCAGGGACGGGGGAGCCTGGTGGGCTTCCGTCTATGGGGTCACACAGAGTCAGACACGACTGAAGTGACTTAGCAGCAGCAGCAGCATAGAGCCTGTCCATCTTCAGCTGAAATTAATATAATCAATCTGATTTATGTATTGACCATCTGGTGATGTCCATGTGTAGTGTCTTCTCTTGTGCTATGGAAGAGGGTGTTTGCTGTGACTAGTGTGTTCTCTTGCCAAAACTCTGTTAGCCTTTGCCCTGCTTCATTTGGTACTCTAAAGCCAAACTTGCTTGTTACTCCAAGTATCTCTTGACATCCTACTTTTTCATTCCAGTTCCCTCTGATGAAAAGGACATCTCTTTTTGGTGTTTGTTCCAGAAGGTCTTGAAGGTCTTAATAGAACTGTTCAACTTCAGCTTCTTCATCATTAGTGGTTGGGGCATAGACTTGGATTATTGTGATATTGACCACAAAAGATGAGATGGTTGGATGGCATCACTGACTCAATGGACATGAGTTTGAGGAAGCTCTGGAAGATGGTGAAGGGCAGAGAAACCTGGAGTGCTGCAGTTCATGGGGTCACAAAGTTCAGACATACCTGAGTGACTGAACAATAACAGCAACTGTGATGTTGAATGGTTTACCTTGGCAATGAACCATAATCATTCTGTCATTTTTAACATTGCACCCATATACTCCATTTAAGACTCTTTTGTTGACAATGAGGGCTACTCAAGTCCTAAGAAATCTATAAATGCTATGATTCTTTAGTTATGGTCATTTGATAGAGAATGGGGTGGGAGGGAACAAGTTGACTTGGAAAGGCAGATCAAATTTATAGTAAAAGTCACATTAAAGTCCAAGGTTAAACATAAATTACAAGGAAGTACAATTTGGTACAAATACCACTAAGCTGAAAAGGCTTAGTGAAGTCTCAGGTGTGACTTAAGCTCCAGAGTCTCTGAGACATGAGTTTGAACCCTGGTCCTGCTTCATCCTAGTTATGGGACCTTGGAAAACTCACAGCCTCTCTGATCCCAGTTTTCTAACTTGTAGAATGAAGGTATTTATGTGTATAGGATTGCTGTAATGATGAAATGAGATACCTATATAGTTAGCACATAAGGAGTTTTTAGTTTAAGGTAGCATTTGTTTTGATTTTACAGGAATCCAGTTACTAACTACATGATCTTAATGAGGTAAACTTCACTTCTCTGAGCCAGTTTTCTCAACTGTAAGTGAAGACAATGCCTATATTGCAAGCAAGAATTTTTTTTTTTTTTTTTTTTGGTGTTTAAGTAAAATTAGGTATACAGAACTTCTGGTAATATAATAGAAGTTCAAAAAATGATATTTCTACTGATTGGGTAACAGCCTCTTAGGAAATGGCAGGCATGGAAAATGGTAGATGTTTACTTTTCTATATTCTAGATCTGATGAGAATCCACAAGCTCTAAATGTAGAGGTTATAAAAGAGCTCAGAGTTACTTTTTCCACCCTCAGCCTATCTCTGACCATGCCAAACACTCAGAAATAGGAGGACCATTGATAAGGGGAAGGGGCAAGGAAGGCTTCTTAGCCATCTTCCTCAAAGTCCAGGCTTTTGACAATCCTGCCCCAGGGAACTCTCCCTTAACTCATTTCTTTTGGCACCCAAGTTTGACCCTTTAATGTGGATGCTGAGTTACAATATTCAGGCTTATTTTCCATGAGTATGACTTATTCTTCAACTCAGTTTTAAGCCCCTGGATGGCAAAGTCTATGTCAAATCATTTGTTTGCATCTCTTGTGAGAGCATAAGGCTGGGCACAAAACCCCTCAAGAAACACTCAATAAATTGAATATCTTTCAGTTTAAATTTTAGAATAACCCTCAAATTTGGGTATGTCATGTTTGTGTGTGTCACAGATGGCACAAATGGGGACGTCAAAAAGGAAAGTTTTTCCCTTTGTCCTTCTAACGGACTGAGCTACACGTTTCTTTTCTCAATGAGTATTAAATAACTTCTACGTGCAAGGCAATTTACTTGGGCCCTTGCTGAATACAGAGAGGAATCTCACCTAGATCTAGCTCTCAAGTTTCTTTATCTTAATCGGGGAGGTAGAGCCAACAAAACAAAGAGCCCTGAATCAAAGTACAAGGCGATTAATGATGAAAGAGTGAGAGAAAGGAATTTGCAACATATTAGGCTTCCAAAAGATATGAAACTTAAGTTGAATCTTGATAAAAGATATGAAACTTAAGTTGAATCTTGATGGATGATATAAACTGTGGTATATAAGAAGAGGTAGAGGGCATCTGAGAAAGAGATTATTAATTGTAGGATGTGTACATGGAACAGGAAGTAATACTATTTGTGTGGACTATAGGATATGTGAAGAGGAATGGTGGAAAGGTAGACCAGAATGATCAGTTGAATTGAGACCGAAGAAGATAATGAATTCCAGGTGTAAAAATGTTTGCGCTTATACGGCAGATAACAGGGAGCTGTGAAATCTAAATCTAACCATTATCTATCTACCTATCTAGCTAACTGGATATTTTTTTCAAACTGGTTAGGTACATGATCAGAACAGACTTTTAGAGAAGCATATGAAGGTCAGCAGGGAAACATATAGACCTATAGACTTATATCATGGACCCATTGATCTGGAAAGCAGTCCAAGTCCACATTGTAAAGGTAGGGAAATGATCCATTCAAGGTCACACAGCAAGTTAGTTTTAGTATTAATACTGGAATCTAGGTCTCTTGACTCCCGGATATTATTACTCTTCCATCCCTGCCTCAGTTTGACTTGTGGCTTTGCTGTGGCACATTAGAGTTAGGAGAGAACAACATTGGGGTCTTTCAACCAAGAAAGCCCTTTGCTACTACTTCAAAGTTCGACTTATAATGAAACATCAATTTGTAGCTCCCAATAAAGAGCCTGACAGCCAAGCTGGTAAATAATCTGCCTGCAATACAGGACACCATGGTTCAATTCCTGGGTGGGGGATATACCCTGGAGAAGGGATAGGATACCCACTCAAGTATTCCCAGGCTTCCCTGGTGGCTCAGATGGTAAAGAATCTACCTGCAATGTGGGAGACCTGGCTTTGATCCCAGAATTGGGAAGATCCCCTGGAGAAGGGAGTGGCTACTCACTCCCTTATTCTGGCCTGGAGAATTCCATGGACAGAGGAGTCTGGCAGACTACAGCCCATGGGGTCACAATGAGTCAGACATGACTTAGTGACTTTCACTTTCATAAAGAGCTTAAGAGGATGCAAGTCTAATGACATTTGTTTTCCAAGGCTTTAGGCTGATGTCTATTTGGATGTGCCTGCAACTGGTAAATGAATGGGTTTCCTGTTTCAGGGAGTGTCTTCCAGTTCTCTCATCAAAGGAAATGATAGCCTTAGGGTGGACACAGCTTCAGGTAGAAATGTATTCTGGCTCTGTCTAAAGTGTATGCTTCCTATCCAGTACTCACTCCAGCAACCAGTAGAAATGGAACAGTGTTGTCAATTGTTACAATCTGATCTGCAGGTGAGCAAGCACCATCATGTGGCTAGAGGTTCTCAACTATGGCTATACATAGTGTCACTTGGGGAACTTTTAGAAAATATCCATACCCGGGTCCTACCCTAATCAATTAAACTGGGATCTCTTGAATTGAGTCCTCAGTACTATATAATTTCAATGTTGTCTATGTTTAGCCAGGGTTGAAAACCACTGGTACTTGTGACTACTTGGGCTTTGGAAAGTACATAGACCAGAATCTATTGCCAGTTAACTATGAGGTTACTTATCTCTGTTTCCTCAGCTGTAGAACAGGTATAATACTTTTTATCTTTCATGGTTATGGCTAGTGTTAAGTGAGAATATATGCATAAAGCACCGAGTGTAGTATCATAGTATCTAGAACAGAGCAGGTGTTCAATAAAAAAAGGTAGCTAAATTTTTACCACTTATTTTATTACCATTATCATTATTGTTATCATTTATAACTTTTTCCTTTTTAATTTATTTTTTATTGAAGGACAATTGCTTTGCAGAATTTTGTTGTTTTCTATCAAACCTCAGCAGGAATCAGCCATAGGTATACATATACCCCCTCCCATTTGAACCTTCCTCCCATCTCCCTCCCCATCCCACCCGTGTAGATTGATACAGAGCCCCTGTTTGAGTCTCCTGAGCCATACAGCAAATTCCCATTGGATATCTATTTTGCATATGGTAATGTAAGTTTCCATGTTACTCTTTCTATACATCTCACCCTCTCCTTCCCTCTCCCCACGTCCATAGTCTGTTCTCTATGTCTGTTTCTCCATTGCTGCCCTGTAAATAAATTCTTCAGTACCATTTTTCTAGATTCCATATACGTGCATTAAAATATGATATTTATCTTTCTCTTTCTGACTCACTTCACTTTTACTACTACTAACAACAAAACAGCAAACACTGGGAAGAACAGTGGATGCAGAAATAGGAGTTATAAGTCTTAGTCCTCTCTCTACCATTTACTAATTATGTGATTGTGGATGAGTGAGTTCACCTTTCCAAACCTTATTTTACTTCTCTGTAAAATGGAGAAGATAAGATCCATCTACTATTCTTTCCTCACAAGCTTATTGTGAGCATCAATAGTTATCTGGAAGAGTACTCTGAATGGTATAACATTTTAGAAAAATTAGATTATTATTATTATTTGGGTAATTATTTAGTTAGAATTTTGTGTACATGACCTGGTGCTAAGGGGAATGGTGTGTCCAGAAATGTAAAATACAGCTTAGATGGGGAGACAGAATTTCTCTGTGTGTGACTGAATAGTACTTGGCTCATATCACCATTAGAGCACTAATCATACCGTATTATCATTATCATTTTTTTCATATCTGTCTCCCTCACCAGAATGACTAGCTGGAGGAATGAAAAAACCCTACAGAGCAATATATGTACTTTATGAGTATTTACATGGATGGAAATTACCTATGCCAGGTGGAGTGTTCAGAGGATTGAGATTTGAGCTGAGTGTTTAGGGATGGTTTCAGTACAGATCGGGCTTCCCTGGTGGCCCAGAGGGTAAAGCGTCTGCCTGCAATGGGGGACACCCAGGCTTGATACCTGGATCAGGAAGATCCCCTGGAGAAGGAAATGGCAACCCACTACAGTATTCTTGCCTGGAGAATCCCATGGATGGAGGAGCCTTGTAGGCTACAGTCCACGGGGTCGCAAAGAGTCAGATACGACTAAGCGACTTCACTTTCTTTGTTTTCTTTTTCTTTCAATACAGATCAAGCATGAAAACAGGGGTATATATCGGACAAGAAGCAGGGCAGAGTCGAACACTTATTTATCCCAGCTGTCAGCTAGATACTCTCTATCAGCCATCTAATTTAGTTCTTACAACTACCTTGTGAGGAGGGGTTATTATACCCATTTCTCAGATGAATACCTTGATAGTCAAAGAGTTGAAATAACTGTCCAGGGTCTCACATCTTAGAAGAAGCAGAACAAGTCCTGAAAGCCAGATCTGCCCAACTCAAGACTCTGTACTTTCCACACTGTACCATACTGTCTCATCTAGAAGTAAGAACCAAGGGATTGCTTTGATAGGGCCAGTGAGGAGACTGGTTTAACAAAAGTAGAGCTGGAGTTAAAGTCCAGTGTTAGTGCCTGGGATAATAATTTGGGACCAACTCATAGAGGGCCTTGAATTTTTGCTAGGGAGTTTGAATTTACCCTGTACATTTTGTAGCCACTGAGAAAATCTTTAAGGAGAAGAAAAACCAATTTTTCAAATACTTAAGGATTATGGATTAAAGTTGATATTTTTTACATTTACCTTAAAAAGTTTTGTAGAAGAAAAAAATGATTATCAAGGGTTACTGACAAAAATTGAGTGAATATCAAAATCTGCTAGCACCCTTGCATAGTTGCACATGTGTCTATTTCCAGATGGGGTTCATCAGGTCATGAATATTTCTGTGGCCTTTTCTTCAGTTGATATTATTTTATATGAATGCATTTTTCACCTAGTCCAAATCCTTGTTAGTTCATGCATAATATGTATTGGTTAAATGCTTGTAAGAATTTAATTATTTGCCTTTGTGCTTGAGTTTGACTTTTTGCTATTAAAAAGCATGTTTTTGTGCTGATTGCTTATTTTTTCCTCTTGATTTAATTTCTTTGTGTAGGTTCTTCAAAGTGGATCAACTGGATCAATGAGCATGAACTGTCTCATATATATTATTTTGCATTTCATCCACATTGTTCCAAAATTCTTGATGTCAGGTTATCTAGATAGAGTAAGCCCACTGTATAGTGCCACGAGCAATGTGTGCATGCACCTGTTTCAGTATACTTCTGCCAGAACTGTTTTATTAAAAAAATTATGTGTATTTATTTTGTGCTGAGTCACATGGAGGCTAGAGACATAGAGGTAGAAAGTTCAGTTAGGAGACTGCTACAATAGTCAAAGTTTAAGTGAAAAGAACCTGATTTTTTGGTGATGATGACTATAACAAATTCATCATCAGATATTGACTAAGCACCTGCTTTGTGTCAGTCACAGTACTAAACATGTTAGTACCTAAGTAAATTCTCTCAATGCCTCTGTAAGATAATGTATTATTGGTCTTAATATATAATTGAAGAAACTGAGACTGAGCAAATTGATACCCTCAGTTCAGCTCAGTTCAGTCACTCAGTCGTGTCCAACTCTTTGCAACCCCATAGACTGCAACATGCCAGGCTTCCCTGTCTATCACCAACTCCTGGAGCTTACTCAAACTCATGTCCATCCAGTCAGTGATCAGATATTCACTAAGCACCTGCTATGTGTATTATTGGTCTTTATATAGTTGAAGAAACTGAGACTGAACAAATTGATACTCTAGGTGACACAAATATGAAGTTCCAGAGCTGGACTTCAAACATCGACTATCTGAAGGGATAGCTGCTAGAATAATTTTTTTAATCCAGAGTTCTTAGTGACCAAAAAGAAATGGGGACCAAGAAAGGTGGCCAATATCACTGCAATATTGGGTACCTCCTGAGGAGTAGTGTTCCATTTGGCTAACTGTCCAAGTTCTTGTTCTCTCTTCTAGGAGACTCTGACAGTTTCAGCAAACTGCGGCCTCCAGGAGAAAAGCCAACCATCATCCGACCCCCAGTGAGGCCTCCAGACCCTCCCTGCCGGTCAACTACTACCCAGAAACCAGAACCAAAGCCAGATGTTATGGCTGGCAATGCAGGGGAAATCCCATCGTCTGTGTAAGTAGGGCTGCTTTTCAACCTTGACCTAAAGCCCACCTTAGATCACTAAGAATGCTTTTAAGATTACCATTATGGTTGTAAAGGGTGTACAACGCAAAACCCTGGGGCATTATCCACTTCATAGCGAAGGGAACTGTTACAGACCAGCCCTGTTCAGAGTTTTCTACTCAACACTTAAGGCTGGGAGAGTTTTCCTAAGCTGAAGTGTTTAAAACTTAATGCCTAATAGGAGACCCATTTTTCTTAGTCGCCCTGATCTCTGTAGGGTAATAAGATTACCTGCTGCTTTCATGCTTCCTTGGCTCCAGAAATTTTTTATCTTATTATTACTACTTGTTTTAAAAGTAATTTAATGAACAGAATTGTTCATTTTACTTGTACTTTAAGGCTTTTTTTAAAAAGAGAAAGTATGATTTAAAAAATTTTCCAAAATGACTTTCACTCAGAGAGCATCTTACAGGATAAGAATAAGACTTATATCCAGCAGGCCTTCCTGAGGCTGGTTTGCAAGCCAAGAAACCAGGGATAGAGCAGCTAAGATGGGGTCACAGCACCTCTCAGGGACCAACCTTCCTTGGCCACAAAACTAGCCTGGCTGGCCTCTCCTTAGCCAGTGCCTGGGACTCCTCTCAGTATCCTGCTTCTTGGTTTTCCTTTTTCTTGTGTTTATTGTCTCATAATTGTAAAATTGAGGAAGTAATAAAATAAAAGCCTCTACCACTTAGACTGATTAGCTAAGTGTATTTACAAAATGCCAAAAACTATACTCTGAAACCAAGAAATTGTTTCATTTATTTCTCCCAAGAGTAGCATGAATGCATATCATATTTAGACCATTCTGAACCAAGGGGAAGCAGAGGGTATCAGCCATAGCCTTGGGGGTGCCTATGGTGACTGAGCCATTTCACATTCTGATATGTAGATTTTCCCTCAGACCCAGATCCTTTGCAAGCCAAGGCAGAGCGTGGCATTGGTGGCCTGTCTGGTTCATATTTTATTCTCCTTTCCATTGGCCATTGGTTCTCACACATATTTCAGAGCAGTTCATGGGACTTGGTTGGCTTCTGTTTGCAGAGTGGCTTCCAGGACCAGATTCTTTGAAACAGCTTCCCGGAAAACAGGAAGGTAAGAGATGCAGGTGACAGAACTGAAACCAAATCGCTTTTTAATAAATGCATCATAAGTGTGTCATTTACTGTCTTAACATTCTCCTTTTCTGTTTCTCTGTAGCTCTGTCTCTGTCTGACTGTGTTTGTTCCTTTCTCTCCCCCAACACTGTCTTTCTGTCTCCCCAATCTTAACTTGTGTTTCTGTCTTTTCCCTATACCTGTGTGTCTCTCTGCCTTTGTCACTTTTACCTATTTGTTTCTTTTACACTATTTCTTTCTCTGTCTCTGTAACTCTATCTCTTTCTCTTTCTTTGTGTTTTTCTACTTATGTCTCTGTTTCTTTGTCTTTCAGTTTCCCTGTCTCTTTGACTTTTTCTGTCTCTCTCTCCATGTCTCTCTTTCTTTGTCTATCTCTATATTTGTTGTCTCTGCCTCTCTGATTCTGTTTTTCAATCTCTCTCTCTCTCTCACACACACATACACACACACAGAGTACTCACACGCCAAGTGGTATTGCAAAAATTTTATGTTCATTGTAGGTCTTTTTTTGTTAGTTTGCTTATTTAGATCCTATTTTATTCTAAAAGGACAACTGATAGAAATATATAGAGTGCAATATTCTAACATAAACAGCCTTAGAATAAGCATAGTCCTGATTTCAGAGGTAAGCATTAGACTTAGGTGGTTGTTTTCAAACTGGCTGCACATATAACTCACCTGGAAAATTTTGAGGGAAAGGGAAATGAACACAGATTCCTGCCTTCCACTCTGCTGCTGCTGCTGCTAAGTCACATCAGTCATGTCCGATTCTGTGTGACCCCATATACGGCAGCCCACCAGTCTCCCCCGTCCTGGGATTCTCCAGGCAAGAATACTGGAGTGGGTTGCCACTTCCTTCTCCAATGCATGAAAGTTAAAAGTGAAAGTGAAGTTGCTCAGTCATATCTGACTCTTAGCGACTCCATGGACTGCAGCCTACCAGGCTCCTCTGTCCATGGGATTTTCCAGGCAAGAGTACTAGAGTGGGTTGCCAGTGCCTTCTCTGGTCTTCCACTCTAGACTCATTAAAACAGAATCTCTAGGAGTAGGGCCTGGCAATCTAGGTTTTACATTTCTTTCCTTTCTTCCGTCCAATTAATTTGTTTTTAAAATTCTTCAAGGGTCCCAATTCTTTGGTACCCTTTAGTTTGGAACACCTGGAGAAATGATTGCTTATCCTTCAGGGACTCTTCTGTGAGTTTACTTAGTGTTACTTATCAGAGAGTTCAAAATTGTGTTTCCTGGTGGGTGATAGGAGTGTAACTCTTCCGGGTGTTCAGTTAAATGCAGAGTAATATGCCTTTACCAGCACTGGAGCTGGGATAGGTTAGACATCATTTAGTTAAAACTGTGGGCCATAACTCACCAGGACATGATTCTGAATAGCAGGCCACTCAAATTCTGCTTGGCAGTCAGTCAGACGGAACTCTAGTCTAGACCAAATTCTCCTTAGACAATAATTTACCATTTATTCTACCATAACAGATGAAAGCGAGGTCAAAGCCCTAGATTTCTCTTACTGATATAATGAAGATAAAGTTTTTACCTAAAATATTTTTTGAACCAGGCTTAATCAGATAGGCTTGAGGGGGAAATAAAAGAAAAACAGGAAGAGACACCTTAATATTCTTAAAACATCTGCCTATAAGCAGGACTATTTACTACTTCTGGGTAGTCCTTCCTCCCTCCCTAGGATAAGCCATATGATAAATAAATACCAGGAAAATAGAATAAAGCAATCTTGAATTAACAGAATGAACTGGGCATATCTAAAGGAAAGCTTTCTAGAGGTAGTGGTATCTCAAATGAAGCTTGAAAGATGGGTAGAATACACTGAAAATGAGAAGGATTGTGCTGTAGCCTTGAACAGGGAACCAAGGCATTGAGTTGTATATGTACTAGGCATGAACAAAGTCAAGTAGAATCTTTAAGCCAGCTTTATTTCTAATAGGGAAACTATAGCCAAACTGGTGTTGAAAATGTGGAAAGATTGGTAACAATTGCCTAAGCTTTGTCATAGTGCTCAGAGAAGTCTTGGACCAACTGCAACATAGGGTACTATGGCCAAAGCAGGCACTTCAGGATGGAAGATGACCCTACCAGTCCTATGTTCAGGCCTCTGGAACCTAAATTTAATCTTCTTCCTTATCCCCAGATTCTATCTTGGCAGGAGTGTGTGTAAGACCAAGGTGGGTACACCAGTCCTCCAATATGTCATGAGTCACCTTCCTAGGTACCTACAGAGTCCTCCCACTCAGCATTCACATGACAAAAGCACCCCTTCCATCTAGACCTATTTTTTTAAATCAATTTATTTATTTTAATTGTAGGCTAATAACTTTACAATATTGTGGTGGGGTTTTTTTCATTTATTTATTTTAATTGGAGGCTAGTTACTTTACATTATTGTATTGATTTTGCCATACACTGACATAAATCAGTCACAGGTGTACATATGTCCCCCGATCCTGAACCCCCGTCCCTTCTCCCTCCCCATCCCATCCCTCTGGGTTTTCCCAGTGCACTGGCTTTGAGTGCCTTGTTTCATGCATTGAACTTGGACTGGTCATCTATTTCACATATGGTAATATACATATTTCAACACTATTCTCTCAAATTATCTCACCCTCGCCTTCACCCACAGAGTCCAAAAGTCTGTTGTTTATATCTGTGTCTCTCTTACTGTCTCACATATAGGGCCGTCATTACCATCTTTCCAAATTCCATATATATGTGTTAATATACTGTATTGGTCTTTTTCTTTTTGACCCCAGTTTTGTAACCACCATTTTCATCAGCGCATCTACATGCTGGTTGCTGGTCAAAATTCTTAGACTAGCCACAGTCAATCTCATCTCATTGCTAATGAAAGTGATAATCTATTTAACCTTTGTTTTGCCCATTTTTGCCTCCAATTTGTACACCTGACTATATGTAACCTGATATTTGAATGACCTCACTTCTCATTTATCTCCCTTATACAACAATTTAAAACTTTAAAACTCAAAAGAAGAGAAAGGAGCGGAAAATATTTCAGTAAGGCAGAACTGCTTATGCAACACAAGTTCACAAAGTGATTAGTGTTCCACTTTGACTGGAATGTGGGGGTGAGGGGGAAGGAATCTTAGCTGGAAGTGAGGCCAGGAAGATGAATTGGGGCCAGATTGTAAAGGCCTTGTATAACATACCAAGGAGTTTGGTCTTTATTCTCTAGTCATTATGGAGAGCTTAAAAGCTTAAAAACATGAGAATGCATATTCTAATCTGCATGAATTATTTTGAAATACACACATTCTGTTGGTAATGAGGAAGATAGGAGAGTAAAACCTGAAGGCAGTGAGACCAATTAGGAGGCTAATCTTCCTAGCAAGAGTTGATGAGGTCCTGATATGTGGCATTGTTAGCAGGAATAGAATGAAAGGATAGATTTGAGGTAGACTCAGTAAGACCTTAATGACTTTTCAAATATGGAGCATTGGAGAAGGATTAAGAGAGAAAAAAATCTAACTTGGACAACTGGGTAGATGGTAGCAATAGTTAATCATGGTGGAACAGGTTTTGTGGAAAACTTTCTCTGCTCAATTTTGGACACAGTGTGTATGGAGATTCTGTGGGACACCCAGATAGTAATGACCAATGGGTAACTACAACTTAGACTAGTAATTGGTACTGGACCTACATACATTTAGGGGTAGAATTATTGAATACAGCCACTGTACAAATTTATTCACATATACTGCAATATGAATAGTAGCCTTTGGGGTGGGGTGGGGGTCTCAATTCTTGATGGGGATTGAAATTATGAATGGGAATAAGATCACTCAGGGAGTAGGTATAAATAGACTCAAGAGAGAAGAGAAAAACAATGTTGAGAACATAGCCCTGGGACCAGCTGTTGTCTGGGATTTTCTGCCCACATTGCTAAATCACTTCAGTTGTGTATGGACCTTAATTCTCCAGGGTTTTCTCTTTCCTCCAACCATCTCTAGACAAGGTGACCGTAGGACTGATCTAAAGACATCAAGAGGCCAGGCAAAGCTTGTTTGGTCTCTGAGGCATAGGAAGATTCATGTTTCATAGAAGGCATTTGCCTTCCCTCTTTGCCCTTCTCTCATTGGAGATAATCATAGAATGTAGTCTTTGGTCTTAGGCCAATTTCTCTGGTCTCCTCTAGCCTCCCATTGTATGACACTCAAAGGATTGTGGTAGCACCTGAAAGATGTTTTTGTGTCTGGGACACTGGGCTCTCTAAATCTGCTAGAGAGGTAGCCTAACCTATAAGCATGGAGTGAGATGTTTTGAAATATCTGGATGGAATCACTTCCTAATTTTTCAAATGGCCTGATAGGTACTGTCTTGGAAAGGTTACCCACCCACTTGGTTTACCTTTCCATTTCTGATTTCTAGAGTCTTAGTGAAATGTCTTTCATCCTTTACCCACAGTTCTCAAGGCAGACTTCCTGGAGATGAGAGTTGAGGCCTCAGGTATGTAGTATCCTCGTCTGATTACAAAACCTTGTTACACATATGCCTTCTTTATGAGATCTGAGTTTTTGAGAACTGGAATGCCATGTAGGTCCAGAGGGTGGGAATTCACCTCCGTGGCTCAGTTTACTACTTTGTAATTACATGACCCTTATACTTACTGTCATTTAATACTGAGGTTCTCTATGTTTTTAAGTTTCCTTTCTCTTTCTTTCTCTCTCAGCCAAACTACAGTATAATTTTATGAATTGCCTTTGAATCAAGGTCATTAGGAATCCTAGATTGTGACATTTGGGGCAATTACATTTTCTTTCCTGGGCCTCGGTTTCCTAACATGTAAAATGAAATGTTTGGAACCTTTAAATTCTGACATCCTTTGGGTCTGTAAGAATATCAGTAAACTCTCATTTGATATTTTGGTAGGTCCCAAGAGTCTACCATAGTATTTGTAGAGGGATTTCATTCCTTTAGCCCAAATCACTATTTCATACTCCTTGAACCTTCATCCTTAGTTCTTTATATATGTTAAATGCAAAGCACTTTCATTTCACA
This sequence comes from Moschus berezovskii, assembly GCF_049115385.1. Lineage (NCBI taxonomy): Eukaryota > Metazoa > Chordata > Mammalia > Artiodactyla > Moschidae > Moschus > Moschus berezovskii. Next base: position 59,750,388 of record NC_142488.1, on the reverse strand, counting down.
TCCATTAACTCATTTAGTCCATATCAAATGTCAGAAATAAGGAAGATAATATGTACTTTCACTAAACATATAAAGAAACTGAGGTTCAGAGGGGATACGTAACTTACTAAGATCATCAGAGCCATGGAGATCATGGAAATTTCTTTCTCTGCCTAGAAGTTCTGATTGGCAATCAGATTGTTGGCATGATATAAACCAATACATGCATAAACAAGATCCAGGTCTCTGGAGCAGAGTTTTCCATGTAATCCTCAGCCTTCCTTTTCTTCCTATCACTGCCAGTCCTCAGAGGTCTGTGGGTAGATAAGCTTTTTCTTATCAGCTCTCATGAAGGTAAAGTCCCAGTAAAAGGAAATCTGGAGTTATTTTAGGGCCATAAAGGCAGTGACCATTCTGCAAGGGGTGGGGGGGATAATCTCAGAGATATCAGGCTTCTATATACCCTGTAGACTTTTTGAGGATTAGAGTTCAAGCTAAAGGCACAGGTTTTCCAGCCCTGATTACAGCCCCATATTGGGACTGGTCTATGGAATCTGAGTTATAAGGGCTTTTTCTTAGCCAGTTGCTGTTGCTGAGCAGATTTGCTACCTACCATGAGAGGTCCTACTGCCCAGTGGCTATTAAGTGCTTAACCAATCATAGCTAATTCCTTACTCTCTTCTTTCCCTTTCAGGTTGTAAAATCCTTGGCCTCAGGGGACCCTTTCCAGGTTCTAGAAGGGTCTTCTTCAAACCCTTGTGTGCTGAAGAGCAGATTCTTCCTGTCCCTGCACCTTCAGGCTCTGGGAGGCTATAAAATAAGGGGCACATGTCCTATACACAAGTTTGTTTCTCCTTTGTATTCTGTCTTCATTCCCCTAGAAGGTCTATCTTGAGCTCCTATAAGACTGTGAATGACTGAACTCCCTCAAACCAGACTGCAGAAACCAAGCTGTCCACTGACCTGAGTCGAAGAGAGGAGCTCAGTTTTCAACTGTTCTCTGAACTTCCTGCCTCCTCAAAAGGCCATATATCTCTGAAAGTGGGACTAAAGATTGATCTTAGAAGTCTTACCCTGAACTAAAAGTTATTTGAGTTGGGGCCATTGCTTACCTTGGAAGTAGAGGAGTAGGAATGTTTGCTGACTTCAGAGGCTCTTACCATGTCTCTCTTACTGAAGATATGGACCGTAGTGTCAGTTTGGAGCTCTGGCATGGTACTACATTGCCAAGAATGCATCTGCTCCTATGGGCCAGACAGAATGAATAATGCCTCTGTAATCCCTCCAATGTGGACTCAGGAAGGTGGCCTTCCTGCTTTTGCATACAGCCACTTAGGACAAATCTGCAAAGCATGTTTTGCATGTCAAAGCCTATATCTGTTTGAATTATTCTTCTTCCTGCTTTGTCCTAACAGCTTCCTTTCCAAGCAATCAGAAAGAAACAAAAGCTTAAAACAGTTCTTTCTTTTTATTTTTAAAGGCAGACTGTGTTTGTTCTGTAGGAGTTCCATTTTGGGATCAAATGCTGGGGAAAATTGTTAAGATGGATAAAGGTCAGGTAGTTGTCACTGTTGTTTCATGTTTGCTTTTTGAAGATAAGCTCTTTTATCACCTGAAAGAAACAGTTCTTAACCCAGTATCTATGGACTCAGGAACTTCATAAAGCCTCTGAAATGGTATGCAGACTTCCACAACAATGTGCCTTTTCTGAGGAAATGGTCCATAACATTCTAGTGAATTTCAGATTGGACCTGTGACATAGTAAAGATTAAGAACCACAGCCCTTGAGACAAAAGACTCTTTTTACAATGCCTAAAATAATTGATTAGAAAAGCCTTTCGGTATTATTTAGTCAAACTGCTTAGTTTACTATTGGGGAAACTGAGGCAGAGCAAGTTAGCAGCTGTGCCTAAACAAGATCCAATATCCCTACTCAAGGTTCTTTCAGTTATACCATGCTTATCAAGCAAAGGGCCTCATGATTGGTAGCTTTGCTGCTGCTGCTGCTGCTGCTGCTGCTGCTGCTGCTAAGTCCCTTCAAGCGTGCCCAACTCTGTTCAGCCCCATAGACGGCAGCCCACCAGGCTCCCCCGTCCCTGGGATCCACCAGGCAAGAACACTGGAGTGAGTTGTCATTTCCTTCTCCAATGCATCAAAGTGAAAAGTGAAAGTGAAGTCGCTCAGTCATGTCCGACTAGTAGTGACCCCATGGACTGCAGCCCACCAGGCTCCCCCGTCCATGGGATTTTCCAGGCAAGAGTACTGGAGTGGCTTGCCATTGCCTTGGTAGCTTTAGGGGCCACCATTTTGAGAGTTTGACTTTTACCTTCTTTCTTGAGCCACGTATACTTGCCAGCAAATGGGACTTCCAGAACTAAGCTCCTGGTCTTCCTCATTTGATGTTTCAATCATTAGAAAGGAACTAAAACACAATTAATTAGTGAAGTGAGTCAGAAATCTGACAAGTAGACATTTCTGATTCCTATTTGTTGAAGAGAAGCTTCTGGAAAAAGTGTCACCACTTGTTTCCACACAGGTGCCTTGATTTAAGGATAGGTTTTAAGATAGCCTGTCTTTAGGATCTGTGTAATTATTGGATTGGCCAAAAATTCATTCAGGTTTTTCCATATGATGGTACAGAAAAACCCAAATGAACTTTTTGACAAACACAATATAATGTGGTCCAGTGTGAGAGAAAGGACTTTCCTATTGGACTTTTCTAGCAAGGCCCCACTAGTGCACTTACTATAGTACCGAGAAGCATAGATATGGAAAAAAGAGGAGGTGAGTGAGGGGGTGATGAGATGAGAATGCATACATGTACTAACCAACTCTGAGATGTCTTTGGAACAGTGTTCCTGAAAGGCAATAGCTACTTTCAAGATTTAACTGTAAATATGGCTTATTGATGAGTTAGTGACATGTTATCTGACATAAAGACACTGAGAGCCTTCGTGGAAGTAATTTAGTAGAAATTTGAATGAAGGTGTACCCAAGTGGCCATATTGAACTCTCAGCTCTATCCAGTCTCAAAGGCCAAGTTGCTAAGAAACCAGGAGCAAGTAAGCCAAGTGACCACCATTCTACCTGCTACTCACTCCCAAACAGAATCTCGATGAGGCCTGGTGGACTCAGTCAGGAAGTACTCATTGAGCCCTAATCTCAGAACTGTGGACTCTCTGCTCTGTCCCATTAGATGACTAACTAAACCAAGCAGGTATGCAGATTTTAGCTACAGAAGTAGTGTCCATTCGAGCCTCAGTACTTTTGAAGATATTAGAGATATGGTTTCACTGTGGTTTCCTTGGGGGGAAATTCCACAATCAATTTGTATTCCACCACAAATATTGAGAGATTATTGAGAACCAGAGAAAGTGAAAGTCACTCAGTTGTGTCCAACTCTTTGAGACCCCATGGAATGTACAGTCCACGGAATTCTCCAGGCCAGAATACTAGAATGGGTAGCCTTTCCCTTCTCCAAGGGATCTTCCCAATCCAGAGATTGAACCCAGGTCTCCCACATTGCAAGCGGATTCTTTACCAGCTGAGCCACAAGGGAAGCCCGAGAACCAGAGAAAGGTACCACAGTTCCAGTGGAATATGTGTCCCAAAATGTGGCTGTGAGATTTATATGTGTTTCCTTGGAAACAGATCAAGAACCTGGTCTAAAGAGTTGGGACCACCAGTCTGAGTGGAAGTCAAGAGCAGTGACTGGCTAGCTCTGTTCCTGCCCTGGACTATACTCAAAGAATTACAAAGAATGAACCTCAGCATCTACCCTTTTGTTCTCTGATTTAAAGAGAAAAAACTTCTGTGAAATGAGATTGACTTGACCTGGAGTTGATGGATAGTCATTTAGAAGAGGCTATGGCAAGGGAGTGATAATTGAAGTGTGTTATAGGAAATTATCTGCATACCTCAGTCAGCAGGCTAGAGAAACTGGCAATGGATGAACTGTGAATCTTGAGCTGACAGTGATAGCATTTATTAAGCACCTACTAGGTGTGCTTAAGAACAGGGATTTGATGAACCAGCTTTGTACTTATATACGTAACCAAATTTTCAGGCTTGTTGCTAGTTAACTCTAAAATTCTCACACAGTTGGGAAAGTTCTATAAAGCAGCTTGCTTTGAAGAGTTGCCTAGGAGAGTGGCAAGCTGAATTCCATCATTAGCCCACTGGTAACATTATGTGGAATTGTCTTAAAAAACCAACAAATGAGTCCATTTTTAAACACCCGCCTCCTTTAAAAAAAAAATTACAGGGAATTGTAGTATGATAGTTCAGAGAAAGAATTGTGGTGATCAGCATCAACAAAATGCTACCGGTAAGCTCATAAGGGATTTAAACCTGACTTAACCTCTGGAGAAGGAAATGGCAACCCACTCCAGTATTCTTACCTGGAGAATCCCATGGACAGAGGAACCTTGCAGGCTACAGTCCATGGGGTCGCAAGAGTCGGACACGACTGAGTGACTTTCACTACTTCACTTCACTAAGTGCTAGGTGTTTCATATACATTATATCCTTTAGTCCCTACAACAATCATACAAGTGGGTACTCTCCTCATCTTACAGATAAAGGATTTATGGCCCAGCAGGCTAAAATAACTGGCACAAGGTCACACAAGTAAACAACTGTTATTCTAATCCAGGTCTCTCTGATTCTGTACCCCATATTGTTTTCCTTTTGTAATATAAAGGCCATATTACTGGAGCTGATATGACTCTCTGACTCTTGTCTGATTAACAAAATATTAAAAGGCAAGCATTTGAGGGGAAGGAAGGAATTCAGGTCCAATTTACTGGGGAAGAACAAACTGGGCTGAAAGCGATTTCTGTTACGTTTCCTCCTCCCATTCAGTATGACCATTTGTTAAGGTTTTAAAAAGGATCATTTACCTTTACCTTGTGACACGAAGGATTTATTTTTTGTTGGTAGTTGTCAAATCCTTGGCTTAGCTGCTTTTCAAAGAAAAAAAATGTCTGTTACTTCTGTCTATATGTCTGTTACTTCCCCAAAGTTCTAGCATGTGCAGTGTCACCTTGAGACTGGTGACATCCACACATGTAGTTTGAAAAGATGAAATGATCTTGGTGCTTCTGCAATACTTGATGCCTTGGGATCAAATCCCTATTAAGGGTTTTCTGTGGTGACAGCAAAAGTTAAGAGATGATTTAGAATAAAAAATATTATTGAATTTTTTGTTTAAAAAAAATGAGGGATATTGTCCAGCCACTGAGGGGCAAAACTCAGCATCCAAGTTGAGTAATAAGTGGTGTCATGTAGACTGTTTCTAAAATAATTTGCTATTGTGTGAAAGAATCCTTCCCTTTTCAAGAAGTTCTTTAATTCTGTAATAACTAGAATAAATAAAGTAATGAAAAAGTACTTCTGTGACTAGAAAAGTTGCTTTTGAGAGAATGTAGTTCAATGATACTATGTTTAATGTAGCTGCCTCTAATGGCCTTGACACATTACAAGCCCAGAAAAAGCTTCAGAAGCATTTAAAAATTGCAGAGAAAAGCAAGATACCTTGAAGAGATGTTTTTGATAAAGAAAAGCCTACATTTTCATAAGGAAGATAATCATTTGATACCAAGGACATTAATAGATCCTAGAAAGATGCCTTTATGAAATACATATGTAACATCAGGAGAAAAAGAATTAGATCCTGGAGTACATTCACATGACTTCTAATAAAGTATAGACTGTCTAGGATTAATGGCCTCTATCTGCAGTTTGTCATGGAAACAATCTTTGAGTATATTATGAATGATCCAATCATCGTTCCTGTTGTCTTCTGTAATTCTAAGGAAATATAGGGCCCAAAATCTGTTTATACCTAGGGATCTCCATCTGCAGTCTATTTTGCACCAAGTGCAGTTATTCCTTAAGGCCTCACAACATCACTGTGTGAAAGTGACAGCCCCATTCTACAGATAAGAAAACTTGAGCCTCAGGAAGATGAGAAATAATATGCCCAATGTCATACAGTTAGGGATTGATTAAAAACCCAGCACTAGAAGCTACAGGAGCAATCCTGTTTCTAATATAGCACACTACTCCAAGTGAAAGGAATTCTGACAGTAAGTGGAGATGATGTTTAGAAATGAGACTAACAACATCTGCAAGTCTTGCTACTCCAAATATGGTCCATAATCAGATTCAGCATCAGTATTACCTGGGAGTTTACAGGTTCCTGGGCCCCCTCCCAGACTTCTGAAATCAGAATTTGTATTTTAATAAGATATCCAGGAGATAACTATGCACATTAAAATTTGAGAAGCACGGATTGTAAGCCAAAGTAGGTTGAGGAAGGAGATATCTTGGTGAGGTAAAGACCAAAAATGGTAGATAAGACCAATCTGGTATGTTGGAAATGTTTACAAAGATTGTGTCCATACCTGGCTGCTTCTTACATTGCTTTGTACATGGTCTTATACTTTGATGAAACATAAATGAAGTTTTTCTACTTCAAAGAATAGTGAAACCACCTTAAGACTGAAAGTTACCTGAGTTTCAAATCTCTGAGCATCAGAAGCAGTAGAAAGGCAACACGGAGCATTGTAAAGAGTTCATTCAGGAGTGCTGGGGGTCCAGACTCACTCCTCACTGCCTGTCTGTAATGCTGGGCAAGTCTCCCCTAAATTGACTGCCTTTAAACCAGGTAGTCTCAAAAGGTATTTTCAGTTTTGACATTCAGTTATTCTCAGCTGTGGATTTTAACTACAGTCAACCTTGTAATGAAAGCATGGACAATTCTACCAGGTTTTGTCTGCCCAGAGATTAGTATCTTAGTTCACATGAGAAGGAGTATTCTGAGAGGAAATACCACAGTCATGACAAAGCTACATTAATGGAAATTGCAAGAAACTGGGAGGAGCATGACTCTAGTTAACCAATTTGTAATTGGCAAGCATTTTAATTAATGTATAACCAAGGCATCCGTATTCCTTTGAGAACCAGCTGCTTCAAACCACATACTTGGAAATCAACTCTTATATCCTGAATACGGCATGAAGTGAAGTGAAGTGAAGTCGCTCAATCGTGTCCGACTCTTTGCGACCCCATGGACTGTAGCCTACTGGGCTCCTCCATCCATCTAATTTTCCAGGCAAGAATACTGGAGGGGGTTGCCATTTCCTTCTCCAGGAGAACTTCCTGACCCAGGGATTGAACCCGGGTCTCCCACATTGTAGGCCAACACTTTACCATCTGAGCCACAATAAAACTCCTCTAATCTGGGATTTGGGGGGAGGTAGTTTATTGGGGGCAGGAGAGACTTGTGAAAAAGCAAAGACTCTTGTTCATCGTCCAGCTGGCATCTCTCCAGGTGATTCTGATGCTCATTAGCTGAAAACAACTAGTTATAATCTAACCTCTTAAAATGGAGAAACAGACTCAGAGAGGATAAGGAACTGATCTAAGGTCACATGCCAAAGCCAATGGCAGAAAACAAGTGCACCACCCCAAGGGTCTTTCAACTCTACTTTCGTTGGGTGATTCGTTTACCAGGATCAAGATCTCTGCTTCCGGCAGTAAGGCATACACTGGGAAGGATGAGTATGCCTTCCATCTGAGTACTTTGCTTCCATCACATGTTCACACTCATTTCTTTATTGAGGCTCAGAGAGATAACATAACTTGCCCAAGGTCACACAGATAGGAAATAGACTTGTACCTCGGTTTTCTGATTTCACATATGCTGCACTACTTCTCTAGGAGAGAAGCAGCTCTCCAAACCCTCAGCACTTCTCCTGGGAAATGTCAGGAGCTCTAAGCTTTTAATTGCTTTAATCCAGTTGTTTCAAAACAGATCATTTTTTTTCCCTACTGGAGAATATCCTAACAACTTTATAACTTGTAACTCTGCAGAACACACTTATGTCCATCATTTTGTTCTCAGACCCATAAGGTAGGTAAGACAAGGTATTAAGCCCTCATTTGACATGTACAAAGTGAGGCACAAAACCACTGTATAAATTTTCTATTGCTGCTGTAACAAACGATGACAAACTTAGTAGCCCATCAGGCTCCTTTGTCCATGGAATTCTTCAAGCAATAATACTGGAGTGGGGAATCATTCGCTTCTCCAAGGGATCTTCCTAACCCAATGCAGGTCTCCTGCATTGTAGGCAGATTCATTACTGTGTGAGCCACCATCTTGCTGCTACTGCTGCAGCTAAGTCGCTTCAGTCGTGTCCGACTCTGTGAGACCCCATAGACGGCAGACCACCAGGCTCCCCCGTCCCTGGGATTCTCCAGGCAAGAACACTGGAGTGGGTTGCCATTTCCTTCTCCAATGTGTGAAAGTGAAAGGTGAAAGTGAAGTCGCTCAGTCATGTCAGACTCGTAGCGACCCCATGGACTGCAGCCTACCAGGCTCCTTCATCCATGGGATTTTCTAGGCAAGAGTACTGGAGTGGCTTGCCATTGCCTTCCCCAAGCCACCATCTTGCTATATGCCAAATGTGAGCCTTAGTGCTTTGCATGAGTTTACTGAATTTGTCCAGATAATATTCCTATGATGTAAGTACTGGCATTAGCCTCATTTTACAGGTGAGCAAACTGAAGCACAGAATAGCTACATAATTTGCTCACATTCCCTCAGCCAGAAAAGGTGAATTCAGGATTCAAATTCAGACTTTGTGCATGTGTGCTGAGTTGCTTCACTCATGTCCGACTCTATGCAACCCTATGGACTGTAGCCTGTCACGCTCCTTTGTCCATGGGATTCTCCAGGCAAGAGTACTAGAATGGGTTGCCATGCCCTCCTCCAGGGAATCTTCCCAACCCAGGGATCAAACCCACGTCACTTACATCTCCTCCAGTGGCAGGTGGTTTCTTTACCATTAGGGCCACCTGGGAAGCCCACAAACTGAGACCATTCCCTTAACTAATTCTTTGTGTCTTCTACAAGGCTGGGGAAATTCTCCTAGAGGAGACATAAAAGTCAAATTAGTGTCTCTTCCACCTTTGACACTCTAAGCTTGCCCTCAGAGCCCTGGCATTCTTAAAACCCAAGTCAGCACAGCTGGAGTATCCTGAAGGAGTCAGAGACTTGCTGTGTTTTATGGGATCAGTGGGGGCTTTCCCATTGGCTCAGCAGTAAAGAATCTTTCTGCAACACAGTAGATGCGGGTTCAATCCCTGGGCCAGGAAGATCACTGGAGCAGTGCATGGCAACCCACTCCAGTATTCTTGCCTGGAGAATCCTGTGGACAGAGGAGCCTGGCAGGCTACAGAACCATGGGGTCAAAAAGAGTTGGACACAACTGAAGCAAATGAGCATGCATGCACACAATGGGGCCAATGCAGTGCAAAGTGAAGGTGTCCAACATTTTCTCAGAGGCTGGAAGGAAAGGAGTGTGTCAGTCCAGGTAGGTGAAGTCTAGATGGGTTGGCCCAGGAACTTCCCTAGTAGCTCAGTGATAAAGAATCCACCTACAAATGAAGGAGACTTGGGTTCAATCCCTGAGCTGGGAAGATCATACATGCCACAGATCAACTAGGCCTGTGCACCACAACTACTGAGCCTGTGCTCTAGAACCTGGGAGCCATAACTACTGAGCCCATGCACCACAGCTACTAAAGGCTGCACTCACTATAGCCTGTGCTTCACAACAAGAGAGGCCACCACAATGAGAGGCCTGTGTACTGCAACTAGAGAGTTGTCCCTGCTCACCACAACTAGGGAAAAACCTTCGCAGCAACAAATACCCAGTACAGCAAAAAGAAACTAATGTTTTTTTTAAAAAAAAGATGGACCATTACTACATGCAAGGCAGCAAAAGAGACAAAGATATAAAGAATAGACTTTTTAACTCTGTGGAAGAAAGCAATGGTAGGATGATTTGAGACAATAGCATTGAAACATGTATATTACCATATGTAAAATAGATGACCAGTTGCAAGTTCCATGCATGAAGCAGGGCACTCAAAACCAGTGCTCTGGGACAACCCAGAGGGATGGGGTGGGAAGAGAGTTGGGAGCAGGCTTCAGGATGGGGGTACATATGTGTACCCATGGCTGATTCATGTCGATGTATGGCAAAAACCATCACAATATTGTAATTATTCTCCAATTAAAATAAATTAAGTTTCTTTAAAAAGATGGGGTGGCCCCAGGAATACCCTCTGCAGAGTAATATTTCCACTGATTCTCCATGAGACAGATGGGCCTCCCTGGTGTGGTGTGCATTCAAGTTGTGTCATGTCCTCTGAAACTCTATGAAGCCCATTTCTTGAAGACCCAGGCCCTGAGCATGCCCCAAAAAAGTGCCTGAAATTAAGACTGCAACAAAGAGTTTTCCTGATTCTGGAGAACAGGGCTACACAATGACTTTCACTATACCTTACATTTCTCAGCATTTGACAAGACTGTGGGAACTAAGCTTCCACTCATATTGTCAGCCCTGGATTTATTCCTCTTATTTCTACTTCCTCAGTTATTTCCATCTAGGTACCATGATGCTGGCAGGTGCCACTCTACTGTAATTTCCAGAGCTATCATGATGTGACGTAGGTAGGGTATGGCAACCTCAGTCCTGTCTCACCTCTTCTCCACCCTTGCTACCACCACTTAATACTCAGAATTCTGTCTCCTTTCTGAGCTTGGGATCTAGAGGGACTCAGTAGAAGTTGAGATCCTCTATTCTCCATGTCTCCTTTGCTAGCCCTGGCTTCTAAACCCCCTGAAAGGAACTCAAACACTATTGTCCGTATTCATGCCTCAATCACCATTGGCAAGTTGCTTTATCAAAATAACCATGGTTGGCCCTTAAATAATGCTCAGTTAATATTAACCAGTGGTAGTATTAGTAGCAGCAACGATAGCAGTGGCTGCCTCAGTTGCTATATAAGAATGGATTCTTCTCTATACCTATTCAGGGCTAGTGGAACATGCTCTGCCATTCAAAATCTTCCCAAATGTTAACTATCTATCATTTAATTCTTGAATTCTTCAGTATAATGAAATGATTGTCTGGAAACAGTCATGTTCATTGGCCCTATACCTAGCCACCCTGATCCCCATCATCTTGTGGAACTTGTCCTCATGCATGGTTCAATTTCCCCAAAATACTATTCTCTTATGCAGGAGTTTCATGTCAATAATCCAGGCCCACAACTCTGCCCTGTGCAGTTTCCAACAGTCAGGTATATGAAACATTCCTGAAGTATTCCTATGGCTTCTTCCTCCTATGGCCATTAAACTCCTGGTTATGTGACTTAGGTACCTCCACCCTCATAAAGACCCCTTATACTCTTCTGGGGAGCAGCTGTTTTTCCCACACTCCTTACTCTCTGTTTCTCTAGAATTTTCACTCTTATTGTCATTACAGTAGTGTTTATTGTGTTTCCTCAAATGTCTTCAGTGAGCAAGTGGGTAGGTCTTGAAGGAGATATAGAAGAAAAGCACTATCCTGCTGCCGGCTGATTTCACACTTAATTAGAAATCAATCTTGCCTCTTGGCTGTCCAGGGTACATTCATATCCAGCAAGAAATCACATTATTTTCCCTGAAATGAATAAGACATCACAAAATATCTTTCGATATGGGTATAAAGATTCTTTCAATTAATTTGAAGAGCTCTGGGAAAGAAATATAGGCAGCTAAGTAGCCAAACTGGTTCCACTGCAACAAAGTGGAAAACAGACTTAATCCTGACCACAAGTGAACAGTTAATAAGAATCTGATCCAGAACTTTTGCATAATTTGTCCTTCTAGAATTCAGAGCCTGGGAAGTTGAAACAAGCCCCATAATGGAACTGGGTGTCCCCTGGGACCAAGGGAAGGAAATAAACTTGTTCAACATTTATTGTGTGTCAAGCATATTTTATTTTAGCCTTTTCACCACCTCATTTTAGTTCCATTTTACCTATAAAGACTTGAAATACAGAAAGATTGTTACTTGTTCAAAGTTTCATAGAGAGCAAAAGGTAAAAGCCTAGATAGGAATGGACTCCTAAGCCTATACAAAGCATATTTTCATTACTAAAACATTCTCTAACACAGAAGACTCCAGTACCTAGTGTTGAATCAGTTTTTGGAAAGAACTTTTTATTGCTTTTGCTGTGATGTTGGAGGTGGAGCAAGGAAAGAGTAAATAAGGTTGTGGCCAGTACCTGAAGCAAGCTGTGATAGGAAAGGTGAAGGACCACTTATAGCTATATGGAGACTTTGTGTGAATTAGACAAAGCACCCCTTGCTCAAGATACTTTATAACCATCTGCCATAAAATTGTAACAAATACATAAATCTCTGATTAAGATGTGAGAGGTACCACTAGATGTGGCCATATCAACTGCATTCAATAGCCCCAAGGAGGTGAAATAATCATGGGGCTAACTGAAGCATTAATGAGTATGCCTCAGATCCATGTAAGGCCTAGACGTCATTCTACAGATTATAGCCTCAGTTCAGTTTAGTTCAGTTCAGTCACTCAGTCTTGACCGACTCTTCACGAGCCCATAAATCACAGCACGCCAGGCCTCCCTGTCCATCACCAACTCCCGGAGTTCACTCAAACTCATGTCCATCGAGTCGGTGATGCCATCCAGCCATCTCATTCTCTGTCGTCCCCTTCTCTTCCCGCCCCCAATCCTTCCCAGCATCAGAGTCTTTTCCAGTGAGTCAACTATTCTCATGAGACATTACTTTGCCAACAAAGGTCCGTCTAGTCAGTTCAGTTAAGTCGCTCAGTCATGTCCGACTCTCCGCGACCCCATGAATCACAGCACGCCAGGCCTCCCTGTCCATCACCAAATCCCGGAGTTCACTCAAACTCATGTCCACAGAGTCGGTGATGCCATCCAGCCATCTCATTCTCTGTCGTCCCCTTCTCCTCCCGCCCCCAACCTTTCCCAGCATCAGAGTCTTTTCCAGTGAGTCAACTCGTCGCATGAGGTGGCCAAAGTATTGCAGTTTAGTCAAGGTTATGGTTTTTCCCGTGGTCATGTATGAATGTGAGAGTTGGACTGTGAAGAAAGCTGATCGCTGAAGAATTGATGCTTTTGAACTGTGGTGCTGGAGAAGACTCTTGAGAGTCCCTTGGACTGCAAGGAGATCCAACCGGTCCATTCTAAAGGAGATCGATCCTGGGTGTTCATTGAAAGGACTGGTGCTAAAGATTATAGCCTAAGCAATTCTAAATGAGAAGGGATTATGGAGCTTGGTTAGTGGGAAGGATGGTCTTTGTATTTATAGAATTAATTTACATTTTCAAAGCCCTGAAAGTTTTAGGATGCTGATTGGGAGCTGAGAGAAAGAACTGGGCCATGGGGGAGGGAAATGTCCTCTGCTAAAACTTTTGCACTTTTTTATATACACCTCACAACAGTCATGGGAAAGATAGTATTATCTTAATTTTAGATGTGAGAAAACTGAAGCTCTAAGTTTAAATAACTTACCTTAGATCACACAGATATTAATTGGTGGTCCTAGGATTTGCCCCAGGTGTGTCTAACACAAGAAATAGTACTTTTCTCCTTTTGCAATGTAACTATTGGGCATTTAGGTGTGCATTCAATCAGTCAGAAGCATTAGGTTGCTGGCAGCCTTAGAGAATAAAGAAGCTCCACAAATCATATTCAGGAGTGCATGGTCCTTGACTGAGCAAAGGGTAATAACTAATACCCAGACCATAATGATGGAAATCATACCTGTACAGGGCAGTGAGAGTCTCCTTAGTGATCATCAGCTTTACCCCACTCACAGAAGGGTTTTCAGTGGTAAGTGGAGATCATACTTTCCTCCCTTCCAACCCCAGATTTCCAGGAAACCCTAAGGTATCCATAGACATATACACATCTAGAGAATGATATATATCTTTATCAGTTCTGGGTCAAGAAGTTATGGCCATGGAACTTTCCTCTTACCTTGCTAACTTGACTCTAGTGTGAAGGAATCTGAAACATATGTAAGTTTCTGGGAGGTTTTTGAGCCAGATAGTGTTATGATTCTCAAGCCCTGCTTTCATAATCTATAGTCAAAGTTCCAATCCTCCAGATGACTATCTCCATTCTTGCTATCAGATCAGCAGCCATTTCCAGATATGAAGGTAAAATGGAGGTCAGAGAGAGCTAGCTAAGCAACATCAAGCTGCAGTGAGGGAACAAGGGAGAGTGGGCACAAAAATTCACAAGACAGAGAAACCACATACTTTCTCTCAAGCTTTGCAGATTGGGTCTCTCTAGTTCAGCCATTAGCCTTAGCCTTTCTCCAGGTTTAGGAGAAAAGCTGATTTCCTTCTGGGAGATTCTGCCTCCTGATCTTGTTCTTTTCTTTTCTTCTCCAGGCCCAAGAATGGAAGAATCAAGAGATTTTAAAGGAATAGAAATGGCTATATGTTGTAAAAATATATGACATTGACTCTGTCAGATATTCTTCTCAGTGCTTTACAAATATTAATGCATTTAATCCTAAAACAATGATATGAGGTAGATACTATTGAGACACAGAAATGTTATACATGACTTGCTCATGGTCATATAGCTAAGAAATGGAGGAACCAAGATTCAAAGCCAAGTTTTCAATTCCGAGGTTTTAACCAGTACATTGTACTGCTCATGCGATACAGTAGGAAAAATATTGGCTTTAGAAGTAAAGTAGCATCTGAATTCCAATGCTTATTCTGAAACTTGTTAGCTACTTTACACCCTGGCAAATCATTTCCCCTAAGCCTTAGTTTCCTCACCTGTAACATGAGGATAATGGCACATGCCTCTCAGGGTTGTAGTAAGGAATAAATGGAAAGTGTTCAGCCCAGAGTAGGTATTCTAAATTGATTCTTCTTTTCATTTTCCTAAGACTTGTTGCTAAACTGATTTAATATCCAAACTCGATAGCCACATCAACTTAGACTGTGCCAGAGTTAAACTAAGCAAACACTGATTGGCACTATAGGTGGCATTCACTTCTGCTGGAGTGCTATATTTCCACCAGAAGAGGTGATATAACTGACATTTCTAAAGACAGAAGTCTATCAGAATTATTTAGCTATATGGTTCTGTTTCTTCACAGACATGGGGAAGACATGGCCAGCAGAGAGACATTTGCAGGAAATGAAGGCATTGTGCCCGACCAAGAAGTCTCATTCATACTCCTGCATGTACCATGCAAGGTACCACCAGCACCTTTAGTTAATGGATGGGCCAATGAACTTAGGTGGAGATACCTTTCTTACCCCATGGAGTATGAAGTTGTAGGGCTGAAAGACACTCTAAAGGTCATATAGACTAATTTATCATCCAACTTTGTCTAGTGAAGCACCCAAATGCTAGACTTAAGCAGGCACAGGTTCAAATCTTCCTTTTCTATTCATTAGCAATCTAGTAGGCAAGTTATTTCTCTTTTCTGAGACTTAGTTTTTTCACTTGTAAAATTGAAATCAATAAGTGTTCACCTTTAAGAGTTGTGAAGATTCGATGAGATAATGAAGATAAAATGTCTGTCACACATAAAATATTCAGTAAATTGTAGATCTTAATTTTGGCCTCATCTGTGTAACAAATCAACAAACCTCAGCAGTTCCCAACTGAGAACAAAGTTGCTTCATAAAGGCTCTTCATGACCTACTCACAAAATCTTTCATGTCATACAAGACTCTGCCATGTAGACTCAGCCTCATCTTCTTTCTGTTCTCCCCAGTCACACACTTTAAATTCTGTGAAAAATGGAACGGTGAATGTTCTCAATTACATTTGCAATGGTCCTGCAGGAATTAAATTGATAACTTTCAAAACTGTGGGCAGGGTTAGTAGTATCAACAAGACATGGTAAAGCATTCAAGGTCTAGGAATGTCAGAAAGCCATTACACCTTTGAACTGGAGGAATAAATAAATGGGAAAGTGTTACCAGCACCTAGAGAGAGCTGGAGCTGTGAAGAAATTCCTAGTAAGAACTATAATCAGGGAAAATTCCAGACAGTGTCAGAAATGAGAACTAGAGCAGTAAAGTAGTGAGGAAGAAATAGCAAGACCTCTTCTCCTCCCACTCTTGACTTGTCAGTACCTCTCGTTAGCCAAACCCAGCCAGAAGCCATCAGACAAGTTAATACAATCACAAGATTAGCCTCTTGGAACACAGAGGAGGGAAGATAATGGCAGAGAATGGATCTGGAGGTGGCAGATGACAGCCAAAGAATAGCTATTAAGTAAGCTGATGCTAAAGCTGAAGCTCCAATACTTTGGCCACCTCATGCGATGAGTTGACTCACTGGAAGAGAGTCTGATGCTAGGAGGGATTGGGGGTGGGAGGAGACGGGGACGACAGAGAATGAGATGGCTGGATGGCATCACCGACTCGATGGGCATGAGTTTGAGTGAACTCTGGGAGTTGGTGATGGACAGGGAGGCCTGGCGTGCTGTGATTTATTGGGTCATAAAGAGTCGGACACGACTGAGCGACTGACCTGAACTGAATTGAACTGAAGCTCAGCTTTCCTATCTCCATGCCTTTCATATTTGGTTCCCTAAAACTGTAATGATATTTTGTGAACCAGTGAATACCTGTTCAGCTTAAGGTCCTGCTCACTTTCTTCATTTCATTATAGTCACTCCTCCATTTGATTATAAATATATAATGGGCTTTATTTCATTAGTCTTTCCCTGATAGCTCAGTTGGTAAAAAATCTGCCTGCAAGGCAGGAGACCCCAGTTCGATGGGTCAGGAAGATCCCCTGGAGAAGGGATAGGCTACCCACTCCTGTATTCTTGGGCTTCCCTTGTCGCTCAACTGGTAAAGAATCTGCCTGCAATACTGTAGACCTGGGTTTGATCTCTGGGTTGGGAAAATCCCCTGGAGAAGGGAAAGATTACCCACTCCAGTATTCTGGCCTGGAGAATTCCATGGACTGTATAGTCTGTGGGGTCACAAAGAGTTGGACATGGCTGAGCCACTTTTACTTTCATTTCAGTATTGAAAAAAAGCCTTTTCCATTTCATTGTAGTCACTCCTTCTCCAATCATACTGATTTTACTGCTGATAATACTGTGTATTGTACTATGTATACTATGTATTTTTGCCTGATTTCCTGGAGAGAATATAAACTTTTCAGGGGTATGAGATTAGTTTTATTCAACTCTGTATTTCAAGCTCTTTGCACAAGGTATGGCTCAAATGTACCCAAATTAAATGGGTTAAATTGACCGAATCAACTCCACCCTAGACGCTTTACCATAGGACAATGTCTTCAAGACATCCAGACACCAAATTAATTTTCATTAACATCCTTTAGACCTCTGTCCCTGGGGTCAGTCAGTCAGTTCAGTCGCTCAGTCATCTCCGACTCTTTGCAAACCCATGAATCACAGCACGCCAGGCCTCCCTGTCCATCACCAACTCCCGGAGTTCACTCAAACTCATGTCCATCGAGCCGGTGATGCCATCCAGCCACCTCATCCTCTGTCGTCCCCGTCTCCTCCCACCCCCAATCCCTCCTACCATCAGACTCTTTTCCAGTGAGTCAACTCGTCGCATGAGGTGGCCAAAGTATTGCAGTTTCAGCTTTAGCATCAGTCCTTCCAATGAACACCCAGGACTGATCTCCTTTAGAATGGACTGGTTGGATCTCCTTGCAGTCCAAGGGACTCTCAAGAGTCTTCTCCAGCACCACAGTTCAAAAGCCTCAACTCTTCAGCGATCAGCTTTCTTCACAGTCCAACACTCACATCCATACATGACCACGGGACAAACTATAGCCTTGACTAGGCGGACCTTGGTTGGCAAAGTAATGTCTCTGCTTTTTAATATGCTATCTAGGTTGGTCATAACATTCCTTCCAAGGAGTAAGCGTCTTTTAATTTCATGGCTGCAGTCAGCATCTGCAGTGATTTTGGAACCCAAAAAAATAAAGTCTGACACTGTTTCCACTGTTTCCCCATCTATTTTCCATGAAGTGATGGGACCAGATGCCATGATCTTTGTTTTCTGAATGTTGAGCTTCAAGCCAACCTTTTCACTCTCCTCTTTCACTTTCATCAAGAGGCTTTTTAGTTCCTCTTCACTTTCTGCCATAAGGGTGGTGTCATCTGCATATCTGAAGTTACTGATATTTCTCCCAGCAATCTTGATTCCAGCTTGTGCTTCTTCCAGCCCAGCGTTCCTCATGACATACTCTGCATTTAAGTTAAATAAGCAGGGTCCCTGGGGCAGCCTTTCCTAACTAGCCAGGTGCTATAGAACAAGAAGCATTCTTTAGAGCTAGCTTCATTTGGAAGCCTCACAGAAACTATATCTTGACAGTAAACAAAAGCTTTTAAAACAAATTTTATCCAAAGAGAATATTCCCAGTATGCCATTTGAAAAATTATGGGAAAAGCAAAGTTCTCTGAAACAGGCAATTACCTTTTTCACCAAATTCAAAATATTGTTTTAAGCTTCACCTCCTGGAGAAGGGCATGGCAACCCACTTCAGTATTCTTGCCTGGAGAATCCTACAGACAGAGGAGTCTAGCAGGCTACAGTCCGTAGAGTCTCAAAGAGTCGGACATGACTGAAGCTACTGAGCATGCACACACACAGGCCTCTCCTAGTGTTTTTTATCCAGGCCTAGGGAGCCAAATAAGGGCAGTGTGTGTAACAGGCAGTGGTAACAGAACATTAGTTCAATTAATCTTCTTCAGATGGGAGCAGTATTTTTCAGATGTCCTCCTGAGTGCCTGCGGGCCACTCAGACATTTCATTTAAAGATAATGACTGGATGGTGTGGATGGAACTGAAGAAGCTAAAACGGGTAAGAATATGTCCTATGAGTTGATTTTCATCTGTGTCAACATGGTTAAAGATTGATTGCTCTTAGACCAGGCCAAAGTCAAGGGTAACTTCCTTTAAGAATGTTCCAACACAGAATTTTTTAAAGCTTAACTTAATTTTCCTTCTCTCCAGAGCCTTCAATACTTTTTGCTCTCTGTAGCAGCTTCCATGAAGAGAAGTATGAAAAGAATGGTGGGAATTTAGGCTCTAGCTCTACCACTCACTTGCTGTGGAACTTAGATGTCTCCTTCTTTTCTATGGATTTCAGTTTTGTTATTTTCAAAAATGAGGTAAAAGACAGTTATGTACATTGGAGAAAGTAAGAACATTGGAGTAAGTAAGTACATCGTACTCATAAAGTACATTGGAGAAAGTAAGAAGAGATCGATAAATCTGCCAAAAAAGGAAGGGGGACCCAGAGAAATATGATGTTCGAATTGGCTAGATATCCTAGGCATGGAGGTAAGAATGAGAATGGAAAATGGAAGGACTAACAAGTTACCTGATACAGATGCAACTGATGTGTGGAAAGCACTGCATGGAGGTAAGTGACACGAAATGAGACATAAAAGGAAGATTTAAACCTGTCTATAAGGGGCCTTGAGTTCTTGAAGGCCATTAAAGCTTAAGAACCAGGTAGATGACATGGGTAGTATAGGGGAATTGTTCTGAAATGTTTTGATCTCAGTATCACACTTATACTCTTAAAAATTACTGAGAACTTCAAAGAGGCTTTGATGTTGTGGTTGATATCTAATAATGTTTACCATATTGCAAATTAAAACTGGAAAATTTAAAAGTTTTATTGCTTCATTGAAAAAATAATAATACAATTATACTCCAATAAAAACAATGTTAAACCAGTGTATATTAACATATTTTTATTTAAAAATATATTTTCTTGTTTCATTTTAAAAAATTTTATTGAAATATAGTTGATTGACAATGTCGTGTTAGTTTCATGTGTACAGCAAAGTGACTCTGTTATGCAGATACATATATCCACTCTTTTACAGATTCTTTTCCCATATAGGCCATTACTGAGTATTGAGTAGAGAGTTCTCTGTGCTATACAGCAGGTTCTTATTAGTATTTTATGTATAGTAGTGTGTATATGTCAATCCCAACACCCCAATTTATCTGTCCTTCTCTTACCTCCTGGTAACTATAAGTTTGTTTTCAACATCTGTAACTCTACTTCTGTTTTATAAACAAGTTGATTTGTACCATTTTTTAAGATTCTGCATGTAACTGATATCCTATGATATTTGTTTTACTTCACTCAGTATGACAATCTCTAAGTCCACCCATGTTGCTGTAAATGGTATTATTTCATTATTTTAAATGGCTGAGTAGTATTCCACTGTATATATGTGCCACATCTTCTTTATCCATTCCTCTGTTTAATGCACATTTAGGTTGCTTCCATGTCTTGGCTATTGTAAATAGTGATTCAGTGAACATTGGGGTGCATGTATCTTTTTTTTTAATCTACTTAAAAATATAATTTACTAAATTGTTGTAAGCTTTATTGATAAAAAAAAAAGAAGATTCATAGAAAGGACTATCAGACAAGTATACATTTCCGATAAATTTCAGGGTATGTATCTTTTTGAATTACGGTTTTTTCTGGTTTATGCCCAGGAGTGGGATTGCTGGCTCATATGGCCGCTGTATTGTTAGCTTTTAAAGGAACCTCCATAATATTCTCTGCATTCCTACCAACAATATATTAATAGGAAGAGTTCCTTTTCTCCACTCCCTCTCAAACATTTATAGTTGGTAGATTTTTTGATGATAGCCACTCTGCCAGGTGTGAGATGATACCTCATTATAGTTTTGACTTGCATTTCTCTAATAATTAATGATGTTGAGCAACTTTTCATGTGCTTTTTGGTCATCTGTATGTCTTCTTTGGAGAAATGTCTGTTTAAATCTTCTGCCCATTTTTGATTTGGTTATTTATTGTTTTTTTTTCATATTGAGCTACATGAGCTATTTTTATATTTTAGAGATTAATCCCTTGTCAGTTGCTTCATTTACAAATATTTTCTCCCATTCTGAGGGTTGTCTTTTTGTTTTGTTTATGGTTTCCTTTGCTGTGCAAAAGCTTCATATATTTTCCAAAAATAAAACATAGTGAGAAGAATGGCATCATTTTAGATTTTCCCTAAAACTCTTTCTCTATGGTTTAGTAGAAGACAGCCAGAATCTAGTGGCTGTTTCTGCATTCAGTCTATTATGATGTCATTTTATTTGAAGGAAATAAAGAAAATCTAGCCTCACTCAGGTGTGTGGATAATCTTTGTGCATAAATGTTCAGTTGTGTCCAATTCTTTGCGACCCTATGGACTGTAGACTGTCAAAATACTACACCAAAATTCTACAAGTATAGTTTTTTAAACTTTAGTTACAACGTGGATCCAAAAGCTATCTTAATGAATTTTGCATATTCTATGACATTACAATCCATTGATCTATGTTGTACTTTGAATGAATCATTTACCCAGGAATGATTTTGGAGCACCATGCCTTGGTCATTTGGAAAACTTTTAGTACACTTAATAACACAAATCCTGCATGTACATTTCATTATACACTAATTTTAAAAGACTGTTAACAATACCATTGATCTTATAAAAAAAATGTTGTGGGAAGCTCTCAAGCTCATAGTGGAAGATAAATTTTTTCTAAAATTCCAATTTTTACTTGAAAACTCAGATATCATCATTGACAATAAATATTGTCACTTGTTTTCCCTAAAGTGACAAGTTCACATCATTCATTTTAAAGAAAATATCTGCCAAATACCCAAGTCTGAATAAGCATAGTTTATCTCTCAGTTGCTCTGTCAATTAAAAATGATGTTCTATGAAAACAACAACCAGTTCAGCCCACTACTCACAAGTGCTTTCTCTGAGACAGCCATCATACTTTTTTGTACAGCAGAGATGTTTTATGATTAATTTCCATTTTGTCACATAGAATAATAGAAAGTTACATACTCTAGGATTGAGATTTAATAAAATTAATATTTTTGCTGCTTAATCAAGGACATTTTAAAAGTGAAAATGTCTTATTTTTTCTGGGAGTTAGTCGTTGTGAAGAATCTAGTGACCATTTAGTTTTACAAAATTTGTATGCATGCTAAGGTGCCAGCCATGCAAATATCCACACAATGAAAAAGGCAAATGACTTTAATACAAAATACTAAAAACTTAGTATCATTATGAAAATAGTTTTGACCTCAAAGTGAAAGTGTAAGTCGCTCAATCATGTCCTACTCTTTTTGACCCCATGGACAGTAACCTGCCAGGCTCTTCTGTCCATGGAATTCTCTAGGCAAGAATACTGGAGTGGGTTGCCATTCCCTTCTCCCGGGAATATTCTCGACCCAGAGATTGAACCTGGGTCTCCTACATTTCAGGCAGATCCTTCATCAACTGAGCCACCAGAGAAGAATGGACACCCTAAAATTATTTCAGGGACCTCCATGAGACCACAGTTCTCTTCTCTGAGAACTCCTTATAGAGAGGTGTTTTGAAAGAATGGATTATTGGAAACAAGAAGACCAGTTAGATAATACAAGTGAGAAATTATAAGAACTTTAACTAAGGCAATCTCAATATGAATGGGGAGGCAGGTATTAATGCAAAAAAAATTTAAATATTGAATCAGTGTGACTGTGTTCCTTCTGTTATATTTTCAGTAGCTCCCTCTAAACTGACCACTTCTCTGAAGTCCTATGCTGCTGCTGCTAAGTCACTTCAGTTGTGTCCGACTCTGTGTGACCCCATAGACGGAAGCCCACCAGGCTCCCCCACCCCTGGGATTCTCCAGGCAAGAACACTGGAGTGGATTGCCATTTCCTTCTCCAATGTGTGAAAGTGAAAAGTGAAAGTGAAGTCGCTCAGCCGTGTCTGACCCATAGCAACCCCACAGACTGCAGCCTACCAGGCTCCTCCATCCATGGGATTTTCTAGGCAAGAGTACTGGAGTGGCTTGCCATTGCCTTCTCTGCTGAAGTCCTATAAACATACTCAAATATCTTCTATCTTAAAAAATATTCTCCCTCAACCAATATTTCCTTCCCATCCATCCTCTTCTCTCTCTAGCCACTTCCAGTTCCTGCTCTATTGTTCTGTACATAGCCAACCAAGGCTTTTGAAAAGAAGTGAAAGTGAAGTCGCTCAGTCTTGTCCACCCCTTTGCGACCCCATCGACTGTAGCCTACCAGGCTCCTCCGTCCATGGGATTTTCCAGGCAAGAATACTGGAGTGGGTGGCCATTTCCTACTCCAGAAGATCTTCCCGACCCAGAGATGGAACCCGGGTCTCCTACGTTGTAGGCAGACGCTTTTACAGTCTGAGCCACTAGGGAAGGCTTTTGAGAGACTTGATTATTCTCAAAGTCTCAAATTCCTTAACTTCTCTCACACCTCAACCCACTACAATCTGGCTTCCCTTCCTACCACTTAACAAAAACTGCTCTTGCCAAGGTCACCAAGTACCTCAGTGACATTAAAACCAATAACACTTTTCAGTGCTGATTCTATTTTTCCTTTCTGTTACATTTGACACCAGTGTCCAGTCTTTACTCATTGAAATTCTTCCCAGGACAATATCTTAGTTCTCCTTCTGCCTCCTGACTATTTGTTCTTCATCTCCTCTTTTGGTTATTAGTGGACTTTCCTTACAGATCAGTCTTAAGCCCTTTCCGTCTCTTCTATACATGTACTTCCCTGGAGATTCATCCATGCTCATGGCTTTAAATGGCATCTTTTTGTCAAAAAATTTGAAATCTCTCTCTTCAGCCCATACATATATTCTGAGCTCCAGATTTACTAATCCAACTACCCATTTAACATCTCCATCTGAAAGACTCTGGCATCTCAAAATAAATATGTTTAAAACCAAGCACTTGATTTATTTCCTATCTCAGTCTAAATATGTTCTTCCTTCTATTTATAAATAGCAAGCTCCATCTATTAATACAATTGCTCATGTCAAAGATAACTGGGCATAATTTTAGTGGCTCCTTTCTCTCACTCACCACCCAAGTGCATCAGTTGTTGTTGTTGTTCAATCACTAAGTCATGTCTGATTCATTGGAGTTCCTTGGACTGAAGCACACCAGGCTCCTCTGTCCTTCACTATATCCCAGAATTTGCTCAAACTCATATACATTGAGTTGATGATGGCATCCAAACATCTCATCCTCTGTCACCCACTTCTCCTCCTGCCCTCAGTCTTTCCCAGCATCAGAGTCTTTTCCAATGAGTTGGCTCTACACATGAGGTGGCCAAAGTATTGGAGCTTCAACTTCAGCATCAATCCTTTCAATGAATATTCAGGGTTGATTCGTTAAGGATTGACTGGTTTGATCTTGCATTCCAAGGGACTCTAAAGCAACTTCTCCAGCACCACATTTAAAAAGCATCAACGCTTTGGTACTCAGCCTTTTTTTATGGTCCAACTCTCACATTCATATATGACTACTGGAAAAACCATAGCTTTGACTGTATGGAACTTTAGTCAAAGTAAAGTGATGTCTCTATTTTTAACTTTTCTGTCTAGGTTTGTCATAGCTTTTCTTCCAAGGAGCAAGCATCTTTTAATTTCATAGTTACAGTCACTGTCTGCAGTAATTTTGGAGCCCCCAAAAATAAAATCTGCCTAGTGATTTCCACCTTTTCCCCATCTATTTGCCATGAAGTGATGGGGCCAGATTCCATTATCTTAGTTTTGTGAATGTTGAGTGTTAAGCCAGCTTCTTCATTCTCCTCTTTCACCCTCATCAAGAGGCTTTTTAGTTTTGTTGTTGTTGTTGTTTGCTTTCTGGTATCATCTACAAATCTGGGTTTGTTAATATTTCTCCTGGTAATCTTGATTCCAATTTGTGATTCATCCAGCCTGGCATTTCACATGATGTACTCTGCATATAGGTTAAATAACCAGGATGATGATGTATAGCCTTAAAGTACTTCTTTCCCAATTTTGAACCAGTCCATTGTTCTATGTCCAGTTCTAACTGTTGCTTATTGACCCACATACAGGTTTCTCAGTAGACAGGTAAGGTGGTCTTGTATTCCAATCTCTTTAAGAATCTTCCACAGTTTATTGCAATCCACACAGTGAAAGGTTTTAGCACAGTCAGTAAAGTAGAAGTAGATATTTTTCTGGAATTCCCTTGTTTTATCCCACAGCCTCCAGAATGAAAAACACTATCACAGAAAGCTAAAGAAAATTAACACATGGACCACAATCTTGTGTAATTCAGTGAAGCTATGAGGCATGTTATGCAGGGCCACGCAAGACAGTTGGGTCATGGTGGAGAGTTCTGACAAAACGTCATCCACTGGAGAATGGAATGACAAACCACTGCAGTATTCTTGGCTCGATAACCCCAGTATGAACAGTATGAATAGGAGGGCTGATATTCTGAAATATCTGGAAATCTCTAACAAGAGTTATGTTAGAGTGCTGTAGACAGGTATAAGCCTGCTATCTATATAAGAAATAGTATCCTAGTAGAGCACAGTTTGTATTAAGAGCATAAATATAATTTATTACCACAGAGGTGATGAATTTTTGTTCCTTGAAATACACAGATACTTTGAGTGGAATAAAATCATTTATTTAAAGCAAACTGAAGTGCCTCTGAAGAGAACAAAATGGTTATCATAGTCAAGATACCCCCATAATATATAAGCCTATTTCTGATTGACTAGGCCTTGCTGGTAGGATTATAATGACCACCACATTTTGCTGACATGAAGTCAAAGTTTAATTTTTATAAGACTGAAGGTTTGGATTAGTGTTGTTAGAGAAAGTTAAGTACTAAAGGGACTTTTAAAAGGAAGTTGTCTTTCTTTCTGGCTTACTTCACTCTGTATAATAGGCTCCAGTTTCATCCATCTCATTAGAACTGGTTCAAATGCATTCTTTTTAATTGCTGAGTAATCTCCACCACAGCTTTCTTATCCATTCGCCTGCCAATGGACATCTAAGTTGCTTCCATGTCCTGGCTATTATAAACAGTGCTGCGATGAACATTGCAGTACATGTGTCTCTTTCAACTCTGGTTTCCTCGGTGTGTATGCCCAGGAGTGGGATTTCTGGGTCGTATGGCAGTTCTATTTTCAGGTTTTTAAGGAATCTCCACACTGTTCTCCATAGTGGTTGTACTAGTTTGTATTCCCACGAACAGTGTAAGAGGGTTCCCTTTTCTCCACACCCTCTCCAGCAGAGTGAAGTAAGCCAGAAAGAAAAACAACAGTACAGTATACAAAGGCATGTATATGGAATTTAGAAAGATGGTAACGATAACTCTGTATACAAGACAGCAAAAGAGACACAGATGCATAGAACAGTCTTTTGGACTCTGTGGGAGAGGGCGAGGGTGGGATGATTTGGGAGAATGGCATTGAAACGTGTATATTATCATATGTGAAACAAATCACCAGTCCAGGTTCGATGCATGATACAGGATGCTCGGGGCTGGTGCACTGGGATGACCCAGAGGGATGATATGGGGAGGGAGGTTGGAGGGGGGTTCAAGATGGGGAACACATGTACACCCGGGGCAGATTCATGTCAATGTATGGCAAAACCAATATAATAAAGTTAAAAATTAAAATAAAATAATATTCATTTAATCGGCCAAAAATAAATAAATGAAAGGAAGTTGTCTTTTGAAAGATTTAAAAGAACAGCTATTAAATGTTTGTTATAGAATTCAGGTGAGAGATGCTTAGTAGCTATCATCTGGGGAAAATATATAAGAGAATTTTGAGTCCTCTTCAATGATTCAGTTCAGTTCAGTTCAGTCGCTCAGTCATGTCCGACTCTCCGCGACCCCATGAATCACAGCACGCCAGGCCTTCCTGTCCATCACCAACTCCCGGAGTTCACTCAAACCCATGTCCACAGAGTCGGTGATGCCATCCAGCCATCTCATTCTCCGTCGTCCCCTTCTCCTCCCGCCCCCAAACTTTCCCAGCATCAGAGTCTTTTCCAGTGAGTCAACCCGTCGCATGAGGTGGCCAAAGTATTGGAGTTTCAGCTTTAGCATCAGTCCCTCCAATGAACATCCAGGATTGATCTCCTTTAGAATGGACTGGTTGGATCTCCTTGCAGTATAAGGGACTCTCAAGAGTCTTCTCCAACACCACAGTTCAAAAGCATCGATTCTTCGGCGATCAGCCTTCTTCACAGTCCAACTCTCACATCCATACATGACCATGGGAAAAACCATTGCCTTGACGAGACGGACCTTGGTTGGCAAAGTAATGTCTCTGTTTTTTAATATACTATCAAGGTTGGTCATAACTTTCCTTCCAAGGAGTAAGCGTCTTTTAATTTCCTGGCTGCAATCAGCATCTGCAGTGATTTTGGAGCCCAAAAAAATAAAGTCTGACACTGTTTCCACCGTTTCCCCATCTATTTCCCATGAAGTGATGGGACCAGATGCCATGATCTTTCTTTTCTGAATGTTGAGCTTCAAGCCAACCTTTTCACTCTCCTCTTTCACTTTCATCAAGAGGCTTTTGAGTTCCTCTTCACTTTCTGCCTTAAGGGTAGTGTCATCTGCATATCTGAGGTTATTGATATTTCTCCCAGCAATCTTGATTCCAATGATAGGAGACCATAAGGATCAGAAATAATAGGATAATGATAAGGGAGATCAGGAGATCATCTTAGTGGTTTAGTTAATCAGTCCCTCAAAGTGGATTAACAGGCAGATTAGTAGTAGAGGAAAGGGACAGGAAACAGTGTTGAAGAATTAAAAAACTGAACTGTTCCACTGTCTTGAACCAGGGAACAGAGGGAAGCTGTCCCTATCGGATGTTATAGGTTCCAGGTGAATTGTAAGAATCCTGTTTAGATTTTAGTTAGAATGGATATTCAGTAGTCAGGAAGGAGGAATGTAGCTATTTTGAGCTGGGAAATATGCATGTAAGGATCTATAACTTCAAGTTTTATTTCTGTGTCAGTTGTTAGCAGTATCTGATAAGGTCCTTTTCATCAAGCCTAAAGGGCAATCTTTTTTCCCAAAAGATTAAATCTCAGGTTTGAAGATCATATAAAGATCTATTTTGCCCATGTTTTAGAAATGAAGTGTCTTGAGTGTCACGTGAGTCACATGAGTCTCTTGAGGTAATTAATCATATCTGCTTGCAATATAAAATTCTTGGGGTGGACTATTGTTATTTTATAAGGAGATAACCTTCAGATCCCAGAGAGAGTTGACCTTCTATACATTAAAGTTAATAGTAATACTTTAGGATATGAAAGTTCAAGAATTTCTGATAATGTCTTTAATCTTAGTTTTAGAATTCTGTTAGTTTTCTTTTCTTCCTAATGACTGGAAAAAAAGGCCCTTGACTATTTTGGGTAAATGTTAAAATTTTACATATTTCCCTGATAATATACTGGTAAAATGAGAATCTATGTTGATAGAGAGATAAATAAGAATTCCCTGGGTTGGATAAAGGAATCATTGGGGTTGGGGGGCTGCTTACAGTGTTGTAGCTCTCCAGTAAGGAAAGCTTTTACCCACTCTAATAATAAACAAAAAATAACTGGAAAATATCATAGCCTGTAGCATAAAGCATTTGTATGAAATCCATTTGGAGGTGTTTAAAGGGCTTTTGAGGCTTTGGTTTCTGCCCACGTCCTATCTTCTCAGTTTTTCCAGGATTGATTTGTTGGCAAGTAGGACACTTTTTGGGTCATCCTCGGCAATACCTCTAAAATTACCCCACCAATGATGGTTTAATATTGTTGCCAGTTTATCTCTGCAATTGTGAATAATGACATGAAACATTTTTCCTAAATTCCATTTTAAATTGTTTGATGCTATCAGTTGGCAGTCCTGAGAGTGCCAATTATTCAGTTCAGTTCAGTCGATCAGCCCCATGCAATTTTTTAGGACCCCATGGGACTGCAGCACGCCAGGTATCCCTGTCCATCATCAACTCCTGGAGCTTGCTCAAACTCAGGTCCTTCGAATTGGTGATGCCATCCAAACATCTCATCCTTTGTCATCCCCTCCTCCTCCTGCCTTCAATCTTTACCAGCATGAGGGTCTTTTCCAATGAGTCAGTTCTTAACATCAGATGGCCAAAGTATTGGAGCTTCAGCTTCAGCATCCATCCTTCCAATGAATATTCAGGACTGATTTCCTTTAGGATTGACTGCTTTGATCTCCTTGCAGTCCAGAGTCTTCTGCAAAACCATAGTTCAAAAGCATCAATTCCTCAGCACTCAGCTTTCTTTATGGTCCCACTCTGACATCCATACGTGACTACTGGAAAAATCATAGCTTTGACTATACAGACCTTTGTCGGTAAAGTAATGTCCCTCCTTTTCAGTATGATGTCTAGATTTGTCTTAGATTTTCTTCCAAGGAGTAAATCATCTTTTAATTTCATGGCTGAAGTCACCATCTGCAGTGATTTTGAAGCCCAAAAAAATAAAGTCTATCACTCTTTCCATTGTTTCCCCATTTATTTGCAATGAACTGATGGGACCAGATGCCATGATCTTCATTTTTTGAATGTTGAGTTTTCAGCCAGTTTTTTCACTCTCCTCTTTCACTTTCATCAAGAGACTCTTTAATTCCTCTTAGCTTTCTGCCATAAAGGTGGTGTCATCTGCATATCTGAGGTTATTGATTTTTCTCCCTGAAACCTTGATTCCAGCCTGTTTTTCTTCCAGACCAGCATTTCATATGATGTACTCTGTGTATTATTAATACCTCTTTTTAAAATCTTCTGCTTCTGTTAGGTCCATATCATTTCTATCCTTTATTGTGCCCATCTCTGCAAGAAATGTTCCCTTGGTATCTCTAATGTTCTTGAAGAGATCTCTAGTCTTTTGCATTCTATTGTTTTCCTCTATTTCTTTGCATTAATCACTTAGGAAGGCTTGTTTCTCTCTCCTTGCTATCCTTTTGAGCCCTGCATTCAGATGGATATATCTTTCTTTTTCCCCCTTGTTTTTTTTTTTTTTTCTTCTCTTCTTTTCTCAGCTATTTGTAAGGCCTTCTCAGACAACCATTTTGCCTTTTTGCATTTCTTTTTCTTGGGGATGGTTTTGATCACTGCCTCCTGAACAATGTCATGAACCTCTGTCCATAGTTCTTCAGGCACTGTATCAATCAGATCTAATCCCTTGAATCTAGTTGTCACTTTCACTGTATAATCATAAGGGATTTGATCTAGGTCATACCTGAATAGTCTAGTGGCTTTCCCTACTTTCTTCAATGTAAGTCTGAATTTTGCAGTAAGGAGTTCATGATCTGAGCCACAGTCTGCTCCCAGTCTTTTTTTTTTTTTCTTGACTGACTATATAGAGCTTCACTATCTTTGAATGCAAAGAATATAATCAATCTGATTTTGGTATTGGCTGTCTGGTGAGGTCCATGTGTAGAGTCGTCTCTTGTGTTGTTGAAAGAGGGTGTTTGCTATGGCCAGTGTATTCTCTTGGCAAGACTCTGTTAGCCTTTGCCCTGCTTCATTTTGTACTCCAAGGTCCCACATGCCTGTAACTCCAGGTATCTCTTGACTTCCTACTTTTGCATTCCAGTCCCCTATCATGAAAAGAACTTTTTCTTTTGGTTTTAGCTCTAGACAGTCTTGCAGGTCTTCATAGAACTGTTTAACTTCAGATTCTTCAGCATTAGTGTTTGGTTCATAGACTTGTATTACTGTGGTATTGAAAAGTTTGCCTTGGAAATGAACAGAAATCATTCTGCGTCTCTATTTCTGCCCTGTAAATAGATTAATCAGTACCCTTTTTCTAGATAACATATATATGTGTTTACCCACGGTATTTGTTTTTCTCATTTTGATTTACTTCATCCTGTAAAACAGGTTCCAGGTTCACCCACATCAGTTCAACTGACTCACACTTCTTCTTTTGTATGGCTGAGTGATATGTCATTGTATATATGTACCATAGTTTCTTTATCTATTCATCCGTTGGTGGACATCTAGGTTGCTTCCATGTCCGGGCTATTGTAAATACTGCGGCAATAAACACGGGTACATGTATCTTTTTGAATTTTGCTTTTCTCAGAGTATGCTGTCCTTGTTAGTATAGTGGTGAGTATCCCCACCTGTCACGTGGGAAACCAGGGTTTGATTCCCCAATGGGGAAGCAGCACACCCTTTGGGTTTCCCTCATAACTCAATTCAGTAAAGAATCTGCCTGCAATGCATGAAACCCGGGTTCGATTCCTGGGTCAGGAAGATCCCCTGGAGAAGAAAATTGAAATCCACTCCAGTATTATTGCCTGGAAAATCCCATGGACAGAGGAAGCTGGAGGGCTACAGTCCATGGCGTCACAAGGGTTGGACACATCCATGTTGCTGCAGATGGCATTATTTCATTCTTTCTAATGGTTGAGTAATATTCCATTGCATATGTGTAACACATCTTCTTTATCCATTCCTCTGTTGATGGACATTTAGGTGGCTTCCATGTCTTGTCTATTGTGAACACTGCTGAAATGAATATTGGGGTGCATGTAATACTTTTAGATCACGTTTTTCTCTGGATATATGCCCAGGTGTGGGATTGCAGGGCCATATGTTAGCTCTGGGCTTCCCTGATAGCTCAGTTGATAAAGAATCCGCCTGCAATGCAGGTGACCCCAGTTCAATTCCTGGATCAGGTAGATCCCCTGGAGAAGGGAACGGCTACCCACTCCAGTATTCTGGCCTGGAGAATTCATTGGAATGTAGAGGTCCATGGGGTTGCAAATAGTCAGACATGACTGAGCCACTTTCACTTTTATGGTAACTCTATTTTTAATTTTTAAAGGCACCTTCACACTGTTCTCCATAGTGAACTTCTTGAATTTATTTTTCTGATATTTTGTTATTATTGTATAGAAATGTACAGGTTTCTGTATATTAATTTTGTAATGTTCAACTTTACCAAATTCATTGATTCACTCTAGTAGTTTTCTTGTGGCATCTTTAGGGTTCTCTATGTATAGTATCATGCCATCTCCAGACAGTGACAGATTAGTTTCTTTTTTTTAATTCCAATTTGGATTCTCTTTACTTCTTTTCCTTATCTGATTGTTGTACTTAGGACTTCTAAAACTATGTTGAGTAAAACTGGTGAGAGTGGACATACTTGTGTTGTTCCTGCTCATAGAGGGAATGCTCTCAGCTTTTCACCATTGAGTATGATGCTAGCTGTAGGTTTGTTATATACGGCCCTTTTTATGTTGAGGTGTGTACCCTCTATTCCCACTTTATAGAGAATTTTTATCATAAATGGCTACTGAATTTTATCAAAAGCTTTTACTGCATCTATTGAGATCATATGGTTTATATTCTTCAATTTGTTGATGTGGTGTATTGCATTAATTGCTTTGTGGATGTTGAAAAATACTTGCATCACTGGGATGAGTCCCACTTGCTCA
Organism: Moschus berezovskii; assembly: GCF_049115385.1. NCBI lineage: Eukaryota > Metazoa > Chordata > Mammalia > Artiodactyla > Moschidae > Moschus > Moschus berezovskii. The sequence continues at coordinate 59,718,208 of NC_142488.1, read as the reverse complement.
TGGTATATGATCTTTTTAATTTGCTGTTTGATTGAGATTACCAGCACTTTGCTGAGAAATTTTGCATCTATGTTCATCAGTGACATTAGCCTGTAATTTTCTTTTTTTGTGGTGTCTTTTTTGTTATCAGGGTGATGGTGACCTTATAAAACAAGTTTGAAAGATTGCTTTCCTCTCCAATTTTTTGGAACAGTTTCAGAAGGATCAGATCAGTTCAGTTCAGTTTCTCAGTCATGTCTAACTCTTTGCGACCCCATGAAACACAGCACACCAGGTCGCCCTGTCCATCACCAACTCCCGGAGTTCACTCAAACTCATGTCCATCGAGTCAGTGATGCCATCCAGCCATCTCATTCTCTGTCGTGCCCTTCTCCTCCATCCCCCAATCCCTCCCAGCATCAGAGTCTTTTCCAGTCAGTCAACACTTCGCATGAGGTGGCCAAAGTATTGGAGTTTCAGCTTTAGCATCAGTCCTTCCAATGAACACCCAGGATTGATCTCCTTTAGGATGCACTGGTTGGATCTCCTTGCAGTCCAAGGGACTCTCAAGAGTCTTCTCCAACACCACAGTGCAAAAGCACCAATTATTCGGCGATCAGCTTTCTTCACAGTCCAACTCTCACATCCATACATGTCCACTGGAAAAACCATAGCATTGACTACATGGAACTTGGTTGGGAAAGAAATGTCTCTGCTTTTTAATATGCTATCTAGGTTGGTTATAAACTTCCTTCCAAGGAGTAAGCGTCTTTTAATTTCCTGGCTGCAATCAGCATCTGCAGTGATTTTGGAGCCCCAAAAAATAAAGTCTGACACTGTCTCCACTGTTTCCCCATCTATTTCCCATGAAGTGATGGGACCAGATGCCATGATCTTTGTTTTCTGAATGTTGAACTTCAAGCCAACTTTTTCACTCTCCTCTTTCACTTTCATTAAGAGGATTTTTAGTTCCTCTTCACCCTCTGCCATAAGGGTTGTGTCATCTGCATATTTGAGGTTATTGATATTTCTCCTGGCAATCTTGATTCCAGCTTGTGCTTCTTCCAGCCCAGCGTTCCTCATGATGTCCTCTGCATAGAAGTTAAATAAGCAGGGTGACAATATACAACTTTGACGTACTCCTTTACCTATTTGGAACTAGTCTGTTGTTTCCTGTCCAGTTCTAACTGTTGCTTCCTGACCTGCATACAGGCTTCTCAAGAGGCAGGTCAGGTGGTCTGGTATGCCCTTCTCTTTCACAATTTTCCACAGTTTATTGTGATCCACACAGTCAAAGGCTTTGACATAGTCAATAAACCAGAAATAGATGTTTTGCTGGAACTCTCTTGCTTTTTCCATGATCCAGAGGATGTTGGCAATTTGACCTCTGGTTCCTCTGCCTTTTCTAAATCCTGCTTGAACATCTGGAAGTTCACGGTTCACATATTGCTGAAGCCTGGCTTGGAGAATTTTGAGCATGACTTTACTAGCGTGTGAGATGAGTGCAATTGTGCGGTAGTTTGAGCATTCTTTGGCATTGCCTTTCTTTGGGATTGGAATGAAGACTGACCTTTTTCAGTCCTGTGGCCACTGCTGAGTTTTCCAAATTTGCTGGCATATTGAGTGTAGCACTTTCATAGCATCATCTTTCAGGATTTGAAATAGCTCAATTGGAATTCCGTCACCTCCACTAGCTTTGTTCGTAATGATGCTCTTTAAGGCCCACTTGACTTCAAATTCCAAGATGTCTGGCTATAGGTGAGTGATCACGCCATCATGATTATCTTGGTTGTGAAGATCTTTTTTGTACAGGTTTTCTGTGTATTCTTGCCACCTCTTCTTAATATCTTTTGCTTCTGTTAGGTTCATACCACTTCTGTCCTTTACCAAGCCCATCTTTGCATGAAATGTTCCCTTGGTATCTCTAATTTTCTTGAAGAGATCTCTTGTCTTTCCTTTTCTGTTGTTTTCCTCTATTTCTTTGCGCTGATCGCTGAGGAAGGCTTTCTTATGTCTCCTTGCTATTCTTTGGAACTCTGCATTCAGATGCTTATATCTTTCCTTTACTCCTTTGCTTTTCGCTACTCTTCTTTTCACAGCTATTTGTAAGGCCTCCTCAGACAACATTTTGCTTTTTTGCATTTGTTTTCCATGGGGATGGTCTTGATCCCTGTCTCCTGTACAATGTCACGAACCTCCATTCAGAGTTCATCAGGCACTCTATCTATCAGATCTAGTCCCTTAAATCTATTTCTCACTTCTACTGTATAATCATAAGGGATTTGATTTAGGTCCTATCTGAATGGTCTAGTGGTTTCCCCTACTTTCTTCAATTTAAGTCTGAATTTGGCAATAAGGAGTTCATGATCTGAGCCCCAGTCAGCTCCTGGTCTTTTTTTTTTTTGCTAACTGTATACAGCTTCTCCATCTTTGGCTGCAAAGAATATAATCAATCTGATTTCGGTGTTGAAATCTGGTGATGTCGTTGTGTAGCGTCTTCTCTTGTGTTGTTGAAAGAGGGTGTTTGCTATAACCAGTTCGTTCTCTTGGCAAAACTCTATTAGCCTTTGCCCTGCTTCATTCCGTGCTCCAAGGCCAAACTTACCTGTTACTCCAGGTGCTTCTTGACTTCCTACTTTTGCTTTCCAGTCCCGTATAATGAAAAGGACATCTTTTTTGGGTGTTAGTTATAAAAGGTCTTGTAGGTCTTCATAGAAAGATAGGTGTTAACTATTATCTGAATTTAATCCACTGATTCCTAGAATGTCGACATTCACTGTTGCCATCTCCTGTTTGACCACTTCCAATTTGCCTTGATTCATGGACCTAACATTCCAGGTTCCTATGCAATATTTCTCTTTACAGAACTGGACCTTGCTTCTATCACCAGTCACATCCACAACTGGGTATTGTTTTTGCTTTGGCTTTATCCCTTCATTCTTTCTGGATTTATTTCTCCACTGATCTCCAGTAGCATATTGGGCACCTACCGACCTGGGGAGTTCCTCATTCAGTATCCTATCTTTTGCCTTTTCAAACTGTTCATGGGGTTCTCAAGGCAAGAATACTGAAGTGGTTTGCCATTCCCTTCTCCAGTGGACCACATTCTGTCAGACCTCTCCACAATGCCCATGGGAAATAGATGGAGAAACAGTGGAAACACTGTCAGTCTTAAGTTTTTTGGGCTCCAAAATCACTGAGGATGCTGATTGCAGCCATGAAATTAAAAGATGCTTACTCCTTGGAAGGGAAGTTATGACAAACCTAGATAGCATATTAAAAAGCAGAGACATTTCTTTCCCAACCAAATTACGTCTAGTCAAGGCTATGGTTTTTCCAGTGGTCATGTATGGATGTGAGAGTGGGACTGTGAAGAAAGCTGATCGCCAAAGAATTGATACTTTTGCACTGTGGTGTTGGAGAAGAGTCTTGCGAGTCCCTTGGACTGCAAGGAGATCCAACCAGTGCATCCTAAAGGAGATCAATCCTGGGTGTTCATTGGAAGGACTGATGCTAAAGCTGAAACTCCAATACTTTGGCCACCTCATGCGAAGTGTTGACTGACTGGAAAAGACTCTGATGCTGGGAGGGATTGGGGGAGGGAAGAGAAGGGGACGACAGAGAATGAGATGGCAGAGTGGCATCACCGACTCTTTGGAAATGAGTTTGAGTGAACTCCGGGAGTTGGTGATGGACAGGGAGGCCTGGCATGCTGTGATTCATGGGGTCATGGAGAGTAGGACACGACTGAGCGACTGAACTGAACTGAACTGAACTGAATTTATTCTCTAAATATTTGCTAAAATTCACCTTTGAAGCTGTCAGGTCCTGGATTTTTGTTTGTTGGAGGTTTTAATCACAGATTCAATTTCATACTCTATTTTTTCCTGGTTCTGTCTAGGGAGAGTTTTCCTTTTTAAGAATTTGTCCATATCTTCCAGGTTGTTCATTTTATTGGCATACAATTGTTCATAGTAGTTTCTTATGATCCTTGGCATTTTTGTGGAATCAGTTGTAGTTTCCTTTTCATTTTTAACTTCATTGATTTGAGTTTTCTTTCTTGGTGCATCTGAATAAATGTTTATCATTTTTTAACCTTTTCAAAGAATCAGCTTTTAGTTTCCTTGATCTTTGCAATTGTTTTCTTTGTCTTTATGATATCTTTCTTTCTACTAACTTTTAGGTTTTGTTTGTTTTTCTTTCTCTAATTGCTTTAGGTGTAAGGTTAGGTTGTTTCCTTTCCCAGTGGATCTTCCCAACCCAGAGATCAAACCTGTGTCTCCTGCATTGAAGGTGGTTCCCTTCATTGCAGGCAGATTCTTTACTGATTGAGCTACCGGGGAAGCCATTTTTCATTTTCTTAAAGTTTGATTATATTCTCTCTTTGAAATGCTTTTGTTGCATCCCATATGTTCTGGACCATTGTGCTTTCATTCTCATTTGTCTCTAGCTATTTTTAAATTTCCCCTTTGATTTCCTCAGTGATTCAGTGGTTGTTGAGTAGCATTTTGTTTTACTGCCATGTATTTGTGGTTTTTAAAGATCTTTTTTTCTTCTAGTTTATTTCTAATTGCATAACGTTGTGATCAGAAAAGATGTTTGATATAATTTTGATCTTTATTTACCAAGGCTCGCCTGGTGGACCAGCATGTGGTCAATCCTGGATAATGTTCTGTGTGCACTTGAGAAGAATGTGTAATCTGCTGCTTTGGAGTAGAATGTTCTATAAGTATCAATTAAGTCCAACAGGTTTAAAATGCCATTTAAGGCCTGTCTTTCCTTATTAATTTTCTGTCCAGATGATCTGTCCATTGATGAAATTGGAGTATTAAATTCCTCCACTATTACTGTATTACTGCTGATTTCTCCCTTTATGGTGTTAATATTTGCCTTACATATTGAGGTGTTCCTATGTTGTGTGCATATATATTTATTTTTCATATCTTCTTGGATTGAACCCTTGATCATTACGTCTGTGTGTTGTCCTTCCTTGTGTCTTGTAATATTCTTTATTTGAAAGTCTGTTTTGTCTGACATGAGAATTGCTACTCTGGCTTTCCTTGGCTTTCCATTTCCATTGTTTCAGTCTGGACATGTCCTTAGACCTGCAGTGGGTCTCTTGTAGATAGCATATATAGGAGTCTTATTTTTGTATCCATTCAGCCAGTCTATGTCTTTTGGTTGGAGCATTTAATCCATTTACACTTAAAGTAATTATGTGTGTGTGTGTGTGTGTGTGTGTGCGTGCACATGCATGTGCATATGTGTATTTGTGTGTGTTCCTGCTGGCATTCCCTCAATAGTTTTGGGTTTATTTTTGGGGTTCTTTTTATTCTCATGTATTTCCCACCTAGAGTAGTCCTTGTAGCATTTGTTGTAAAACTGCTTTGGTGGTGCTAAAATCTCTTAACACTTTTTTTAGAATTAAAATGTCTAATACTTATTAAAATTGTGTTAATTCTTGTTAACACAATTCTTATTAATTCTCCCCATATATATTACTCACATTAAAACACACAGATTAGATTCATGTCATAAATTTATTGTCCATGAGTTATCTTATAGTCAGTGAGAATGGAAGCTTCAACTCTTTCTTCCCCAATAAGTGTTAGCTTAATTTCTATACCAGCACCTGTATCATCAAGTTTTGCAACATCCCCTTGGGATATATTTTATATTTTTTAAAATATTCAGTTCAATACTACAGATATCTAGGGATTGAGTAGTTAAGGACTTTGAATGTGCATGGATTGTAGATTCGTGATTTTTTTTGACCAATATCTTGAACACCTGGACCAGAATTCATTCAGCTGTTCTGCCATCCAGAAACTAAGGTATTAAAGGACATATAAAAGTGAGATTGGAGGCAGTGATTTTTTTTATTTCATTGGCAGCAAAAATGTGGAGAATTTTTGGATGCATACTAACTGATTATTATTTTTGTCTGTGTGCATGCTTTGTTTGTAGTTTAAGAGTTGTTTATTACAAGAAATGGAGCAAAATAATTTCTAGTTACTACCAGAGTGACCTTTCATGACCACCTTAATCATTTACACTGTTTCTTTAACTAGACTGTAAGTTCTAGGAAAGTATGAGTGGGTTTCTATTTCTCACCATTATATACACTATTGCCCCATGGTTGATGCTAAATTGTTATGTTGAATGAAAAGAATGAATACCAGAGCTCTTTCAAATTTTCTGTAGTATGTCTCTCCTTCTCAATGAAACATTGCTGCCATCACCATACTGATGTTCATTTATTCATTTGTTGGAATAATTTTATTCCATATAAAATGTTTAACTTTTCTTCCTTGTTAGAAATAGTTTTGTTTGGTGTCTCAACATCTTTTCAGGATATTCCAATGATTACCGGTTTGGTTTTTGCACTGATGCTCTGTGATGACCTAGAGGAGTGGCATAGGGGAAAGAGAGGGAGGTGATATATGTATAATTATGGTTAGTTTGCATTGTGCACGGTAGAAACCAATGCAACATTGTAAAGCAAATTTCTGCCAATTAAAAAATAAATTAAAAAATTAAACAGCAGAGAAAGTTGTAAACCATAAAGATTTTTTAAAAAATTACAGAATATTACAGATCTCTTAATTTTTACTTGTCTGTAGAGCTTTTGACTTCTCCATTGATTTTCAATAAGATCCTAGATGCAGAGTAATCTTGGTTGTAGGTTTTTTCCCTTCATTACTTTATATCCTGGCCCTCTGCAGAAGGGCCTGCAGAGGTTCTGCTGAAAGATCAGCTGTTAATGTTATAGGAATTCACCTCTATGTTACCTGTTCCTTTTCACTTGTTGCTTTTAATATTCTTCTTTGTGTCTAATTTTTGTTCATTTGATTAATATATATCTTAGCATGTTTTGCTTTGAGTTTATCCTGTATGGGACTCTCTGCACTTTCTGGAGTTGACGATTTCCTTTCTCTTATTATGGAAGTTTTCAATTCTAATCTCTTCAAATCTTTTCTCAGAACCTTTCTCTTTCTATTCTTCTTCTGGGACTCTTAAAAAACTTGAATGTTGGTGTATTTGACATTGTCTTAGATGTCTCTGAGACTGTCCTCAATTCTTTAAATTATTTTTTCTTTATTCTACTCTTCAGCAGTTATTTCCACTATTCTATTTTCCATCTCACTTATCTGTTATTTTTTAATTTATTTATTTTAATTGGAGGATTATTACTTTACAATGTTATGATAGCTTTGCCATACATCAATATGAATCAGCCACAGGTATATCATGCATCAAACTTGCACTGGTCATCTATTTTACATATGGTAATGTACATGTTTCAAAGCTATTCTCTCAAATCATCCCACCCTTATCTTCTCTCACTGAGTCCAAAAGTTTATTCTTTATATTTGTGTCTCCTTTACTGCCCTGCATGTAGGATTGTCAATACCATCTTTCTAAATTCCATATATATGTATTCTTCAGCTTCAGTTATTCTGTTATTGATTCCTTCTAGAGTATTTTTAATTTCAGTAATTGTGGAGTTTGTCACTGTTTGTTTATTCATTTATTCTAGGTCCTAGCTAAATGTATTAAATGATTGTTGCATTATCTCCATTCTATTTTTGAGATTTTGGATGATCTTTACTATCTATACTCCAAGTTCTTTTTCAGATAATTTCCTATTTCTTCTTTGTTTATTTGGTCTTATGGGTTTTGATATTATTCATTTATCTGCATGATATTTCTTTATCTTTTCATTTTGTGTAACTTATTGTGTTTGAGTTCTCCTTTCCCCAGCCTATAGGGTCATAATTCTACTTGCGTCTGGTCTCTGTCCTCAGTGAGTGAGGTTGGTTCAATGGCTTGTGTAGGCTTCATGGTGGAAGGGACTTTTGCCTGTGTTTTGGTGGGAGGAGGTGAGTTTTTTTCCTTCTGATGGACAGAGCTGTGTGAGGTAATATAGTTTGGGGTATCTGTAGGCTGTTTGTCTGCTGATGGCTGTTCTTGTGTTCCTGTCTTGTTTGTTGTTTGGTTGAAGTGTCCAGCGCTATGGTCCTGTATATTGTTAGGTGGTTCCAGGTCTTGGGTTCAGGTAGAGGCCTTCGTGGGCATATTTACTGATTAATACTCCCTGGAGTCAGGGGTTCTGTCACAGACTAGTGCCCTGGACTATATGTTTCCACCCCAGAGGCTCAGATCCGTCTCCTCTTCAGGGAACCAAGACCTCACAAGTCATGTGCCATGGCAATGAAATGGATTTTAAAAAACAAACAAACAAACAAAAAAAATCACTAAAAAGTAAAAAATGAAAAACAGAGAAATGATAAAATTAAAATCAGACAAACAGAAACAAAAACAAAGGAACACACAAATACATACACATGCACACACACAAGAAACCAAAACAGAGCAAAGAAAGCAAAGTACAAGAGAGTGACCTGGTGCACAAAAGAAACCAAAAATGGAATCAACTAATTAAAAACAAAATAAACTAAAACAGAAAAAAAAACCAAAGCAGAGTGCCAATTGAGAAATAAAGCACAGAAATACAAAATAAACAAAAATGGTGAAAAAATAGAAAATCAAATTTAAATAGAAGTATATAAAAATTATCTATGTATATTTAAAAAAACAAAGTAAAACAACCAAAAAAACTAAATAAATTTATAAAAAACAAAAACACAACAGCAGAAAGTCAAAGAAGAATTATAAATATTTGAAAGAATTAAAATGCATTATTTTTTAAAAATCCCCAAAGTCTAAATAGAGGTAATGATAATAATAACAACAATCTCAACAGTAGAGAAAAACAAAACCAAAACAAGCAAACAAACAAAAACTGAACCAACAGCAGAACCAATCAAAATATAAAATCATAATAAATGTTTTTTTTTTAGTATCTCAGCTCTCAGCATCTTTGCCCATGCTGAGCCACGCTGCACAACCTCTGCCTCCCTGGTAAGCTCTCCAGTGTAGGGGAGGGCTTTTCTCTGAACCTGTTGTCAGTAGAGAGCTCAGACTCTAGTTTGACCATATTCTTGTGTGTGCTTGCTTCCAATGTCCACAGCTATCAGAGGTAGAGCATTTTCTTTTGTGGGAACACTCATTGTCCTTTAATATACATGCATGTGTGCTAAGTTGCTTTATTCGTGTCTGACTCTTTGTGACTCTATGGACTGTAGCCCACCAGGCTCCTCTGTCCATGGGATTCTCCAGGCAAAAATACTGGAGTGGGTTGCCATTCCCTTCTTCAAGGGATCTTCCTGACCCAGGGATCGAAACTGAGTCTACTGCATCTCCTGCATTGCAGGTGGATACTTTACCGCTAAGCCACTGGGGAAGCCCATTCCATAGATACAGATTCTACCTATTTGATTCTGTGGATTTAATCTGCAACATTTGTAGCTGATGGAAAGGTTTTTGTTCCTCTTCCTTACTTGCTCTGCCCCTGGAGCTCAATTGTGATTTTATCCCCACCTCTGCATATGGACCATCCACAGGAGCCTGACCTCAAGGTTGCCCTGTAGGACTTGGGTCTGTTCCAGTGAGGACAGGGCATTAAGGTGGCATGGCTACTTGGATTTCAGGGACCCTGGCAGTACCAGATATGCTAGGAAGCCAGTGGCCTTGGGTGCAAGAGATATAGCTCTATTAGGAGTCTTTTCTAGCCTCTGGCATCTGGCAATCAAAAGGCCGCCCTGCCTGGTGCTTCTCTATTGCTAGGCACATCAGGCAGTCAAAGAGGCATCCTTGCTGAGGTCCTTACTACCGTTTAGCTACAAGCAGCAGGTGTGTAGGGAGAGAGAAGCTAAAGTGGTACCCACTGTGAGTGAATCATCACTATTGCCCTGCTTCATTGCCAATCCAGTTTTCCTTCAAAAGCATTTCCTGCTGCACATTTCCTCCCTACCATTCCCTCAGGCCATCTCCTGACAGTCAACATTAGTCATCACCCCAGGGTTGCTCTCTAATATCCATGCTCCAGCTCCTAGCTCCATCCACACCAGTGGAGATGGGTCCCTCTCTGATATATGTAGGGCCATGCCATGGATTGTCAGTGTGGTTCTCACTCTTCAGATTGTCATACCATCTGACAGACTCAAATTCTTCCCCCTGTGTCCCAAGCGATTTCCCCAGTTGTGGGAATCTCTCATCTTTTTTTGGCTCTCCCCCTACCCAGGGGCAGGTCCAGTTCTGCTAGTTCTCCCCACTTTCCCCCTCTTTCTTTTGCGTTACCTAGATATGTGTGTCTCCATAATCCTTTTCAGTGGTCAGGGACTCTTGCTAGTTTTCAATCAGTGTTCTGTGAGAGCTGAAGCATCTGTAGATGAACTCTTTATGCATCCATGAAGAGAGATGTACTCCATATCCACATACTCCTACACTATCTTGGCTGTTCCTCAATGAATTTTAGTAACTTTTAAAATAAACAAACATAAAATCAAATTTATCGTTCTGTTCACATACCTCTGACTTTGCAATTACTGTACCTAGCAGAGTTGTCTGCATTTACTAATGTCTTGAATTAAGGTAAGCAATTTGGATTTTTTGCTCAAGACATAAAACTTCCTAAGGAGAGAAAGTTAAAAGCCATTCAGTTATTTTTTTTAATCAACAAAGCCAAAAGCTGGTTCTTTGACAAACCACTAGCCAGACTCATTAAGAAACAAAGGGAGAAAAACCAAATCAATAAACTTAGAAATGAAAATGGAGAGATCACAACTGACAACACAGAAATACAAAGGATCACAAGAGACGACTATCAGCAATTATATGCCAATAAAATGGACAACCTGGAAGAAATGGACAGATTCTTAGAAAAGTACAACTTTTCAAAACTGAACCAGGAAGAAATAGAAAATTTTAACAGACCCATCACAAGCACGGAAATTGAAACTGTAATCTGAAATCTTCCAGCAAACAAAAGCCCAGGTCCAGACGGCTTCACAGCTGAATTCTACCAAAAATTTAGAGAAGAGCTAACACCTATCCTATTCAAACTCTTCCAGAAAGTTGCAGAAGAAGGTAAATTTCCAAACTCATTCTATGAGGCCACCATCACCCTAATACCAAAACCTGACAAAGATGCCACCAGAAAAGAAAACTACAGGCCAATATTACTGATGAACACCGATACAAAAATCCTTAACAACATTCCAGCAATCAGAATCCAACAACACATTAAGATCATACATCATGAACAAGTGGGCTTTATCCCAGGGATTCAAGGATTCTTCAGTATCCGCAAATCAATGTAATACACCACATTAACAAAATGAAAAATAAAAGCCATTTGATCATGTCAATAGATGCAGAGAAAGCCTTTGACAAAATTCAACATCCATTTATGATAAAAACCCTCCAGATGGCAGGAATAGAAGGAACATTCCTCAACATAATAAAAGCTATATATGACAAACCCACAGCAAACATTATCCTCAATGGTGAAAAACTGAGAGTGTTTCCCCTAAAGCCAGGAACAAGACAAGGGTGCCCACTCTCACCACTACTATTAAACATAGTTTTGGAAATTTTGGCCCCAGCAATCAGAGCAGGAAAAGACATAAAAGAATCCAAATTGGAAAAGAAGTAAATCTCTCACTGTTTTCAGATGACATGATCCTCTATACAGAAAACCCTAAAGACTCTACCAGAAAATTGCTAAAGCTAATCAATGAATATAGTAAAGTTGCAGAATATAAAATCAACACACAGAAATCCCTTGCATTCTGAAACACTAATAATGAGAAAATAGAAAGAGAACTTCAGGAAATAATGCAATTCACTGTTGCAAAGGAAAGAAGCAAAGGAAAGAATAAAATACTTAGGAATATATCTACCTAAAGAAACAAAATACCTATATATAGAAAACTATAAAACACTGGTGAAAGAAATCAGAGAGGACACTAATAGATGGAGAAATACACCGTGTTCTTGGATTGGAAGAATAAATATTTTGTAAATGAATATATTACCCAAAGTAATTTATAGGTTCAATACAACCCCTATTAAGCTATCAACAGTATTTTTCACAGAGCTAGAACAAATAATTTCACAATCTGTATGGAAATACTAAAAACCTCGAATAACCAAAGCAATCTTGAGAAAGAAGAGTGGAACTGGGAGAATCAACCTGCCTGACTTCAGGCTCTACTACAAAGCCACAGTCATCAAGACAGTATGGTACTGGCATAAAGACAGAAATATAGATCAATGGAACAAAATAGAAAGCCCAGAGATAAATCCATGCACCTATGGACACCTTATCTTTGACAAGGGAGGCAAGAATATTCAATTGAGAAAAGACAATCTCTTTAACAAGTGGTGCTGGGAAAACTGGTCAACCACTTGTAAAAGAATGAAACTAGAACACTGCCTAACACCATACACAAAAATAAACTCAAAATGATTAAAAATCTAAATGTAAGACCAGAAACTATAAAACTCCTAGAGGAGAACATAGGCAAAACACTCTCCGACATAAATCACAGCAGGATCCTCCATGACCCACCTCCCAGAATATTCAAAATAAAAGCAAAAATAAACAAATGGGGCCTAATTACACTTAAAAGCTTCTGCACAGCAAAGGAAACTATAAGCAAGGTGAAAAGAGAGCCTTCAGAATGGGAGAAAATAATAGCAAATGAAGCAACTGACAAAGGATTAATCTCAAAAATATACAAGCAACTCCTGCAGCTCAATTCGAGAAAAATAAACTACCCAATCAAAAACTGGGCCAAAAAACTAAACAGACATTTCTCCAGAGAAGACATACAGATGGCTAACAAACACATGAAAAAATACTCAACATCCCTCATAATCAGAGAAATGCAAATAAAAACCACAATGAGGTACCATTTCATGACAGTCAGAATGGCTTCTATCCAAAAGTCTACAAGCAATAAATGCTGGAGAGGATATGGAGAAAAGGGAACCTTCTTACACTGTTGGTGGGAATGCAAACTAGTACAACCACTATGGAGAACAGTGTGGAGATTCCTTAAAAAACTGGAAATAGAGCTGCCATACCACCCAGCAATAGCACTCCTGGGCATACATACCGAGGAAACCAGAATTGAAAGAGACACATGTACTCCAATATTCATTGCAGCACTGTTTATAATAGCCAAGGCATGGAAGCAACCTAGATGTCCATCTGCAGACGAATGGATAAGAAAGCTTTGGTACATATACACAATGGAGTATTACTCAGCCATTAAAAAGAATGCACTTGAATCAGTTCTAATGAGGTGGATGAAACTAGAGCCTATTATACAGAGTGAAGTAAGCCAGAAAGAAAAACACCAATATAGTATACTAATGCATATATATGGAATTTAGAAAGATGCAAATGATCACCCTGTATACGAGACAGCAAAAGAGACACAGATGTATAGAACAGTCTTTGGGACTCTGTGGGAGAGGGTGAGGGTGGGATGATTTGGGACAATGGCATTGAAACATGTATGTTGTCATATGTGAAACGAATCACCAGTTCAGGGTCAATGCATGTTACAGGATGCTCGGGGCTGGTGTGCGGTGATGACCCAGAGGGAGGATAAAGGGAGGAGGGAGATGGGAGGGGGGTTCAGGAAGGGGAACTCATGTACACCCGGGGTGGATTCATGTCAATGTATGGCAAAACCAACCAATATAATATTGTAAAATAATTCCGTTCCGTTCCGTCGCTCAGTCGTGTCCGACTCTTTGCGACCCCGTGGACTGTAGCCTACCAGGCTTCTCCGTCCATGGGATTCTCCAGGCAAGAATACTGGAGTGGGTTACCGTTTCCTTCTCCATGGGATCTTCCCGACCCAGGGATCGAACCAGGGTCTCCCACATTGGAGGCAGACACTTTAACCTCTGAGCCACCAGGGAAGCCCCCAATAAAAACAAAACAAACAAAGAATATTCAGGACTGATTTCCTTTAGAATTACTGTTTTGAACTCCTTACAATCCAGTTCAGTTCAGTTCAGTTCAGTCGCTCAGTCGTGTCCGACTCTCCGCGACCCCATGAATCACAGCACGCCAGGCCTCCCTGTCCATCACCAACTCCCGGAGTACACTTAAACCCATGTCCACAGAGTCGGTGATGCCATCCAGCCATCTCATTCTCTGTCGTCCCCTTCTCCTCCTGCCCCCAACCTTTCCCAGCATCAGAGTCTTTTCCAGTGAGTCAACTCGTCTCATGAGGTGGCCAAAGTATTGGAGTTTCAGCTTTAGCATCAGTCCCTCCAATGAACATCCAGGATTGATCTCCTTTAGAATGGACTGGTTGGATCTCCTTGCAGTATAAGGGACTCTCAAGAGTCTTCTCCAACACCACAGTTCAAAAGCATCAATTCTTCGGCGATCAGCTTTCTTCACAGTCCAACTCTCACATCCATACATGACCACAGGAAAAACCATTGCCTTGACTAGACGGACCTTGGTCGGCAAAGTAATGTCTCTGCTTTTTAATATACTATCAAGGTTGGTCATAACTTTCCTTCCAAGGAGCAAGCGTCTTTTAATTTCATGGCTGCAATCAGCATCTGCAGTGATTTTGGAGCCCAAGAAAACAAAGTCTGACACTGTTTCCACTGTTTTTCCATCTATTTCCCATGAAGTGATGGGACCAGATGCCATGATCTTTGTTTTCTGAATGTTGAGCTTCAAGCCAACCTTTTCACTCTCCTCTTTCACTTTCATCAAGAGGCTTTTGAGTTCCTCTTCACTTTCTGCCATAAGGGTAGTGTCATCTGCATATCTGAGGTTATTGATATTTCTCCCAGCAATCTTGATTCCAGCTTGTGCTTCTTCCAGCCCAGCGTTCCTCATGATGTGCTCTGCATATAAGTTAAATAAGCAAGGTGACAATATACAACCTTGACGTACACCTTTTCCTATTTGGAACCAGTCTGTTGTTCCATGACTGGTTCTAACTGTTGCTTCCTGACCTGCATACAGGTTTCTCAAGAGGCAGGTCAGGTGGTCTGGGATTCCCATCTCTTTCAGAATGTTCCACAGTTTATTGTGATCCACGCAGTCAAAGGCTTTGGCATAGTCAATGAAGCAGAAATAGATGTTTTTCTGAAACTCTCTTGCTTTCTCCATGATCCAGCGGATGTTGGCAATTTGATCTCTGGTGCCTCTGCCTTTTCTAAAACCTGCTTGAACATCTGGGAGTCCTCGGTTTACATACTGCTGAAGCCTGGCTTGGAGAATTTTGAGCATGACTTTACTAGCGTGTGAGATGAGTGCAATTGTGCGGTAGTTTGAGCATTCTTTGGCATTGCCTTTCTTTGGGATTGGAATGAAGACTGACCTCTTCCAGTCCTGTGGCCACTGCTGAGTTTTCCAAATCTGCTGGCATATTGAGTGCAGCACTTTCACAGCATCATCTTTCAAGACTTGAAATAGCTCCACTGGAATTCCATCACCTCCACTACCTTACAATCCAAGGGACTCTCAAAAGTCTTCTCCAACTCCACAGTTCAAAAGCATCAATTCTTTGGTTCTCAGCCTTCTTTGTGGTCCAACACTCACATCCATACATGAC
The DNA here is from genome assembly GCF_049115385.1 of Moschus berezovskii. Classification (NCBI taxonomy): domain Eukaryota; kingdom Metazoa; phylum Chordata; class Mammalia; order Artiodactyla; family Moschidae; genus Moschus; species Moschus berezovskii. The sequence continues at coordinate 59,702,720 of NC_142488.1, read as the reverse complement.
TACTGGAGAAACCATAGCTTTGCCTAGACGGACATTTTGTCAGCAAAGTATTATCTCTGCTTTTTAATATGCTGTCTATGTTGGTCATAGTTTTTCTTCCAAAGAAAAAGCATCTTTTAATTTCATGGTTGCACTCACCATTTGCAGTGATTTTGGAGCCCAGGAAAATAAATTCTGACAGTTTCTATTGTTTCCCCATTGATTTGCCATGAAATGATGGGACCTGATGCCATGATCTTCATTTTTTGGATGTTGAGTTTTAAGCCATGTTTTTCACTCTCCTCTTTCAATTTCATCAAGAGGCTTTTTAGTTCCTCTTCACTTTCTGCTTTGAGGGTGGTGGCCTCTGCAAATCTGAGGGTATTGATGCTTTTCCTGGCAATCTTTTTAATTTATTGATTTATTTTAATTGGAGGCTAATTACTTTACAATATTGTGGAAGCTTTTGCCATATATTGACATTAATCAGCCATGGGTGCACATGTGTCCCCCCATCTTGAACACCCCTCCCACCTCTCTCCACACCTCATCCCTTTGGGTTGTCCAGAGCACCAGCTTTGAGTGCCCTGCTTCATCCATCAAAATTGCACTAGGCATATATATTACATATGTTAGTATACATGTCTCGATGCTATTCTCTCAAATCGTCCCACCCTCGTCTTCTACCACATAGTCCAAATCTCTATTGTTTACATCTTTATCTCTTTTTCTGTCTTACATATAAGATCATCGTTACTGTCTTTCTAAATTCCAAATATATGTGTTAATATACTGTGTTGGTGTTTCTCTTTCTGACTCACTTCACTATGTAAAATAGACTCCAGTCTCATCCACCTCATTAGAACTGACTGAAATGTATTCTTTTTTATAGCTGAGCAATATTCCATTGTGTATATGTACCAGAATTAATTGCCCATTTGTCTGCCAATGGATATCTAGGTGGCTTCCATGTCCTGGCTATTGTAAACAGTGCTGCAATGAACTTTTGGGTACATGTGTCTCTTTCAATTCTGGTTTCCTTGGTGTGTATGCCCAGCAGTGGGATTGCTGGATCATATGGCAATTCTATTTCCAGTTTTTAAAGGAATCTCCACACTGTTCTCCATAGTGGTTGTACTAGTTTGCATTACCACCAACAGTGTAAGAGGGTTCTCTTTTCTCCACACCATCTCCAGCATTTACTGTTTATAGACATTTTGATGGCAGCCATTCTGACTAGTATGAGATGGTACCTCATTGTGGTTTTGATTTGCATTTCTCTGATAATGAGTGATGTTGATCATCTTTTCTTTTGTTTCTTAGCTATCTATAGGTCATTTTTGGAAATGTCTGTTAATACTTTGGCCCATTTTTTTTTATTGGGTTGCTTATTTTTCTGGTATTGGGCTGCATGAGCTACTTGTATATTTTGGAGATTGATTCTTTATCAGTTTCATTTGCTATGATTTTCTCTCTTTCTGAAGACTGTCTTTCACCTTGCTTATAGTTTCCTTCGTTGTGCGAAAACTTTTTAGTTTAATTAGGTCCCATTTGGTTATTTTTTTTATTTTATTTCCATTACTTTTGGAGGTGGGTCATAGAGGATTTGCTGCAATTTATGTCTGAGGGTGTTCTGCCTATGATTTCCTCTAAGAGTTCAAAAGTTTCTGTTCTTATATTTGAGATTGCTAATCCATTTTGAGTTTATTTTTGTGTGTGGTGTTAGAAAGTGTTGTAGTTTCATTCTTTTACAAGTGGTTGACAAGTTTTCCCAGCACCACTTGTTAAAGAGATTGTCTTTTTTCCATTATATATTTTTGTCTTCTTTGTCAAAGATAAGGTGTCCATAGGAGCATGGATTTATCTCTGGGCTTTCTACCTTGTTCCATTGATCTATATTTCTGTCATGTGCTAGTACCATACTGTCTTGATGACTATTTGGAGTATAATCTGAAGTCAGGCAGGTTGACTCCTCCATTTCCATTCTTTCTCAATATTGCTTTGGCTATTCAAGGTTTTTTTGTGCTTCCATACAAATTGTGAAATTATTTGTTCCAGTTTTGTGAAAAATACCATTGGTAGCTTGATAGGGATTTCTATGAATGTATAGATAGCTTTGGATAGTATACTCATTTTCACTGTATTGTTTCTTCCAATCACGAACATGGTATATTTGTCCATCTATTTGTGTCATCTTTGATTTCTTTCATCAGTGTTTTATAGTTTTCTATATGTAGGCATTTTGTTTCTTTAGGTAAATATATTCCTAAGTATTTTGTTCTTTTTGATGCAATGGTGAATGGAATTGTTTCCTTAATTTCTCTTTCTGTTTCTTATTTTTATTGTATAGGAATGCAAGGGATTTCTGTGTGTTAATATTATGTCCTGCAACTTTGCTATATTCATTGATTAGCCCTAGTAATTTTCTGGTGGTATCTTTAAGCTTTTCTATTAGAGGATCATGTCAACTGCAAACAGTTAGTTTTACTTCTTCTTTTCCAATCGGGATTCCTCTTATTTTTTTTTTTCTTCTCTAATTGCTGTGGCTAGGACTTCCAAAACCATGTTGAATAGTAGTGGTGAGAGTGGGCACCCTTGTCTTGTTCTTGATTTCAGAGGAAATGCTTTCAATTTTTTACCATTGAGGATAATGTTTGCTGTGGGTTTGTCATGTATGCCTTTTATTATGTTGAGGTATGTTCCTTCTATGCCTGCTTTCTGGAGAGGTTTTTTTTTTTTTATCATAAATGGATGTTGAAATTTGTCAAAGGCTGTCTCTGCATCTATTGAGATAATCATATGGTTTTTATCTTTCAGTTTGTTGATATGGTGTATCATGTTGATTGATTTGAGAATATTGAAAAATCCTCGCATCCCGAGGACAAAGCTCACTTGTTCATGGTGTATGATCTTTTTAGTATGTTGTGGGGTTCTATTTGCCAGAATTTTGTTGAGGTTTATTGCATCTATGTTCATCAGTGATATTAGCCTTTAGTTTTCTTTTTTTGGTGACATCTTTCTTTGGTTTTGGTATCAGGGTGATGGTGGTCTCATAGAATGAGTTTGGGAGTTTACTTTCCTCTGCCATTTTCTGGAAGAGTTTGAGTAAGATAGGCGTTAGCCCTTCTCTAAATTTTTGGTGGAATTCAACTGTGAAACCCTCTGGTCCTGGGCTTTTGTTGCTTGGAATATTTTTTTATTACAACTTCGATTTCTGTTCTTGTGATGGGTCTGTTAAGATTTCTATTTCTTCCTTGTTCAGTTTTGGAAGGTTCTACTTTTCTAAGGATTTGTCCATTTCTCACAAATTTCCCATTTTATTGGCATATAATTGCTCATAATAGTCTCTTCTGATTTTTTGTATTTCTGTATTGTCTGTATTTCTGTGATTTCTCCATTTTTATTTTTAATTTTATTGATTTCATTCTTCTTCCTTTTTTTCTTGACGAATCTGGCTAATGGTTTATCTATTTTATTTATCTTCTCAAAGAACCAGCTTTTAGTTTTGTTGATTTTTGCTATAGTCTCCCTTGTTTCTTTTTATTTACTTCTGCTCTTATTTTTATGATTTCTTTACTTCTACTAACTTTGGAGTTCTTCTTTTCTTCTTTAGTTGCTTTAGGTGTAAAGTTAGGTTGTTTATTTTATGTTTCTCTAGTTTCTTGAGGTAGCTTTGTATTGCTATGAACCCTCCCTCTTAGCACAGGTTTTACTGAATCCCATAGGTTTTGGGTTGTCGTGTTTTCATTTTCATTTGTTTCTGTGCATTTTAAAAAAATTTCTTCTGTGATCTGTTGATTATTCAAAAGCGTGTTGTTTAACCTCCGTATGTTTGTGTTTTTAATATCTTTTCCCCTGTTGTTGACATCTAATCTTACCACATTGTTACTGGGAAAGATGCTGGAAATGATTTAATTTTTAAAAAATTTACCAATGCTAGATTTATGGCCCACGATGTGATCTATCCTGGAGAATGTTCCATATGCACTTGAGAAAAAGGTGAATCCCATTGCTTTGGGGTGAAGTGTCCTATAGATATCAATTAGGTCTAACTGGTCCATTGTATCATTTAGAACTTGTGTTGCCTTGCTAATGTTCTGTTTGGCTGATCTAGCCATAGGTGAAGGTAGGGTGTTAAATTCCCCATTATTATCGTATTACTGTTGATTTCCCCTTTCATATTTGTTAGCATTTGCCTTACATATTGAGGTGCCCTATGTTGGGTGCATATTTATTTATAATTGTTATATCTTCTTCTTGGGGGTGATCCTTTGATCATTATATAGTGTTCTTCTTTGTCTCTTATCATGGTCTTTATTTCAAAGTCTTTTTTTTATCAGATATGAGTATTGCTACTCCTGCATTCTTTTGGTCCCTATTTGCATGATTTTTTTTCCCCCAGCGCTTCACTTTAGGTCTGTGTGTGTCCCAAGGTTTGAGATTGATGTCTTGTAGACAACATATATAGGGGTCTTGTTTTTGTATCCATTCAGCCAGTCATTGTCTTTTGGTTAGAGCATTTAAACCATTCACATTTAAGGTAATTATTGATAAGTATGAAATGGCAACCCACTCCAGTACTCTTGCCTGGAGAATCCCATGGAGGGAGGAGCCTGGTAGGCTATAGTTCATGGGCTCGCAAAGAGTCGGACACAACTGAGAGACTTCACACCACCACCACCAACAACAATGACGTTATTACCATTTTCTTTGTTATTTTGGGTTCATTTTTATAAACCTTTACTGTGTTTCCTATCTAGAGAAAATCCTTTAGCATTTTCTGTAGAGTTGGTTTGTTGGTGGTGAATTCTTTCAGCTTTTGCTTGTCTGTAAATCTTTTGATTTCTCCTTCATATCTGAATGAGATCCTTGCTGTATAGAGTAATCTTCACTGTAGGCTTTTCTCTTTCATCACGCTAAATATGCCCTGCCATTGCCTTCTGGCCTGGAGAGTTTCTATTGAAAGATCAGCTGTTATCCTTATAGGGATACCCTTATGTGTTATTTGTTGCTTTTCCCTCTCTGCTTTTCATATTTGCTCTTTGTGTTTGTGTCTTGGGGTATTTCTCCTTGGGTTTATCTTCTATGGGACTTTCTGGTTTTCTTGGACTTGGGTGGATATTTCCTTCCCCATATTAAGGGAGGTTTTGAGTATTATCTCCTTAAGTATTTTCTCATGGCCTTTCTTTTTTTCTTCTTCTTTTGGGACACCTTTGATTTGAATGTTGGTGTGTTTAACATTGTCACAGAGGCTTCGAGGTTGTCTTAATTTCTTTTAACTGATTTATCTTTTCTCCTCTCTGCTTCATTTATTTCCACCCTTCTATCTTCCAACTATGTATCCTCTCTTCTGCCTCAGTTATTCTACTGTTGGTTCCTTCCAGAGTGCTTTTGATCTCAGTTATTGAATTATTTATTATTGATTGAATCTTCTTTATTTCTTCTAGGTCCTTGTTAAACATTTCTTGCATCTTCTCAATCCTTGTCTCCAAACTATTTATCTGTAATTGCATTTTGTTTTCAAATTTTGGGGTTATCTTTAATATCATTATTCTGAATTCTTTTTCAGGCAGGTTCTATATCTCCTCCTCTTTTGCTTGTTTTGGTGTGTTTTTATCACGTTTATTCACCTGATGAATATTGCTGTGTTTGGGGTGCCCTTTTGGAAGGCTGGAAGTTCATGGTTCTTCTTAACTGTGGAGTCTGATCCCTGTGAGTTGGGTTAGAATAATGTCTTGTCAAAATTTCCTGTTTGGGGGAGCATGTGTCTGTGTTCTGGTTGGTGGAGCTGGATCTCGTCTCTCTGGAGTACAATAAAGTGTCCAGTACTGAGTATTGGGAGTGTCTGTGGGTTTGGCGTGGTTTGGGAATCCCATCTTTTAATGTTCAGTGTTGTGTTCCTGTTTTGCTGGATATTAGCATCGTGTCTTGCACTGGAACTTTTTGGCTCTTTGGTGGAGCTTGGTTTCAGTGTAGGTGTGGAGACTTTTGGGTGATCTCTTGTTTGTTAATATTTCCTGGATTCAGAACTTCTCTGATGTTCTAACATGTCAGAGTTAAACCTCCTGCTTCTGGCTTTCAGTCCTTCTCTTATAGTAGCCTCAAGTCTTCTCCATCCACACTGCATAGAAGATAAAACCCCTAGGTTATTGGTGAAACAATTCTCCACAGTCAGCAACACCCAGAGAGATTCACGGAAGCATACAGAGAAGAGAAGAGGGAGGTGGGAGACAGAGGTGACCAGGAGAAAAGGGGGTGTCAAAACGGGAGAGAGCAATCAAGCCAGTAATCAAACCCCTAATGAAAATGGATATTGAAAAATTGATTCTTAGAGGTACAAAATTGACAACAAATATCAAAAAGCAAAGATTAAAAACCTGGAAAAGAGATTAGACTCTCAAAAATACAATATAAAAAATACAAAACATAATCACAAAATATATATATATATATATATATATATATATATGTATATATATGGAGAAGGCAATGGCACCCCACTCCAGTACTCTTGCCTAGAAAATCCCATGGATGGAGGAGCTTGGTAGGCCACAGTCCGTGGGGTCGCTAAGGGTCGGACACGACTGAAATGAAAGTTTAAGGAGTAATAAAGAACTAAAATATTTAAAAAATTAAAAAGTCTTAGTAGTAAAAATGTATCTAGGAATTTCTGTGGAGCTGTTGTGAGGAATGTGGCATCAGTTCAGTGTCAAATAGTCCCTTGTTCTGGCTTGTACTTGTTCTCAAGGTCTATCAGTGCCCCTCAAATGCACAGCCTCCAGCATTAAAAGCAGGTTTGTAATCTGTTGCACTTGTCAACAGGTACAGTTTCCCCCTTCTTTGTTTATTTTGTCTTCCTCTGTTTGCAGATCTCTTCAGTGTCTACTTTCTGCCCTGACACAAGGGGGTGAATGTGGCCACTTATTTAGGCTCACTTGTTGAGTTGTGTTGTTGGGAGGGAGGGACACTGCAAACAAATACCACTGGCACGTGTGGGGAGTGCTCACAGTGAATGGACCACACTGGGTTTGCAACAACACAAGGTGGCATGTACTTCCCAGGTCTACACAGCTCAGGCTTCAGGGTGCTCTAGAGGAGCACTGTTCCAAGTGAGCCCTGTGTTTCATGGAGTTCCCAGGACAAGGGCACTCAGGTTTTCAGGTACTCTGCAGGGGCACACACTCATATGGGCTGTGCATTTTGTGTTCTTCCCAGGTACAAGCCGCTCAGGTGACCAGGTGCCTGGCAAGTACACTGTCCCAGGTAGGCCATGTGTTTTACTCACCCCCCCCCTCCCCAGTCCCAGCTGCTGGATTTCCCGGGTGTGCCATGTATCTCCTCTGGGGAACTGATCTCAGGCTGTGACACACCTGGCAGATGTCAACCGTTCAGGATGCCAGGAAGATGGGGGCAGAAACGGAGAATATGCTCACAGTTTGGCAGAAGATGCAGTCTCTGGGGCCGAGACTGCAGCAGACCCTTGCCTTCAGGCTCTGGCTGTAATATGCCTGCATCTCTGCCTCCAGCGAAAGAGGGCCATATATGGCAGCAAGCTTGCTTTCCTTTGCTATTTGCTCAGTCCATTGTTCTGTGAGCATGCCAGGGGTCACAGTGAGGCATTAGAGCCTTTTGCAGGAAAAGTCTCTCTCTTTCTTTTTTTTGTCTCTCTGGCGATCCCACATTAGCTATCTCACATTAGCTCCCTCAGATTTTCCTCAGGGCACTCAGGTCCAGTCCTTACCTTAAGGACTGATGATGCAGCCCACATCTCCCTGCCAAGCCTGCACTCGCAGGTGGCAGACGGGAGCATCTGGGTCACTTCACTGGCAGTTGCGGTTAGGGGCTTATTCTGTATTTGTTTATTTATTTATTTCTCCCAGCTATGTTGCCCTCTGAGATTCCAAACCTCCCCACAGATATGCCTGTGAGAGGGTTTCCCACTCTGTAGAAACTTCTCCTTCACAACTCCATCCCCAGAATGGGTCTCCATCCCTAAATCTTTTGTCCCTGCTTTTGTCTTTTGTATTTTGTCCTACATCCTTTTGAAGAGACTGGGCTGCCTTTCTGGGTGCCTGGTGTCCTCCACCAGGGTTCAGAAGTTGTTTTGTGGAAGTTGCTCAACATTCAAATGATCTTTAGGTGAAACTATGGGAGAGAAAGTGGTCTCCCTGTCCTATTCCTCTGTCATCTTGGTACTGCCTCCCTCCTGGCAAAACAGATTCTAGCTTGTGTTTCATCCAGCCAGGCATTTTACATGATGCATATAAGTTAAATAAGCAGGGTGACAATATACAGATTTGACGTACTTCTTTCCCAATTTGGAAATCTGTTGTTTCATGTCCAGTTCTAACTGTTGCTTCTTGACTTGCATACTGATTTCTCAGGAGGCAGATAAGGTGGTCTGCTATTTCCATATCTTTAAGAATTTTCCACAGTTTGCTGTGATCCACACAGTCAAAGGCTTTGGCATAGTCAATAAAGCAGAATTATATGTTTTTCTGGAATTCTCTTGCTTTATCTTTGATCCTATGGATGTTGGCAATGTGATCTCTGGTTCCTCTGCCTTTTCTAAACCCAGTTTGAACATCTGCAATTCTGGGTTCACGTAGTGTTGAAGCTTAGCTTGGAGAATTTTGAGCATTACTTTGTTAGTGTGTGAAATGAGCACAATTGTGCAGTAGTGTGAATATTCTTTGGCATTGTCTTTCTTTGGGAATGAGTTGAAAACTAACTTTTTCCATTCCTGTGGTTACTGCTGAGTTTTCCAAATTTGCTGGCATGTTGAGGGCAACACCTTAACAGCATCATCATTTAGGATTTGAAATAGCTCAGCTGAAATTCCATCATCTCCACTACCTTTGTTTATAGTGGTGTTTCCTAAGGCCCACTTGACTTTGCATTTCAGAATGCTTGGCTCTATCGTGATTATCTGGGTCATGAAGATCTTTTTGTACAGTCCTTCTGTGCATTCTTGTCACCTCTTCTTAATTTCTTCTGCTTCTGTTAGGTCCATACCATTTCTGTCCTTTATTGTGCCCATCTTTGCATGAAATGTTCCTTTCCTAATTTTATTGAAGAGATCTTTAGTCTTTCCCATTCTATTATTTTCCTCTATTTCTTTGCATTGTTCATGTAGGAAGTCTTTCTTGTCTCTCCTTGCTATTCTTTTGATGTTGCATTCACATGGATGTATTTTTCCTTTTCTCCATTGCCTTTCACTTTTCTTCTTTTCTCAGCTATTTGTAAGGCCTCTTCAGACAACGATTTTGTCTTTTTGCTTTTCTTTTCCTTGGGGATGGTTTTGATCACTGCCTCCCGAACAATGTCATGAACCTCCATCCATAGTTCTTCAGGCACTCTCTATCAGATATAATCCTTTGAATCTATTTAAGTAAAGCAGGTAAAAGGCTAACAGAGTTTTGCCAAGAGAATGCACTGGTCATAGCAAACATCTGCTTTCAATACAAGAGACGATTATCACATGGACATCACCAGGTGATTAATACTATAATCAGATTGATTATATTCATTTCAGCCAAAGATTCATACAGTCAGCAAAAACAAGACGAGGAGCTGACTGTGGCTCAGATCATGAACTCATTGCAAAAATCGAAGAACATAGGGAAATCCACTAGATAATTCAGGTAAGTCCTAATCAAATCCTTTAGTTCAGTTGCTCAGTCGTGTCCGACTCTTTGCGACCCCATTAATCACAGCACGCCATGTCTCCCTGTCCATCACCAACTCCCGGAGTTCACTCAAACTCATGTCCATCGACTCGGTGATGCCATCCAGCCATCTCATTCTCTGTCGTCCCCTTCTCCTCCTGCCCCCAATCCCTCCTAGCATCAGACTCTTTTCCAGTGAGTCAACTTGTCGCATGAGGTGGCCAAAGTATTGGAGTTTCAGCTTGAGCATCAGTCCTTCCAATGAACACCCAGGATTGATCTTCTTTAGAATGGACTGGTTGGATCTCCTTGCAGTCCAAGGGACTCGCAAGAGTCTTCTCCAACACCACAGTTCAAAAGCATCAATTCTTCGGCGATCAGCTTTCTTCACAGTCCCACTCTCACATCCATACATGACCACTGGAAAAACCATAGCCTTGACTAGACGGACCTTGGTTGGCAAAGTAATGTCTCTGCTTTTTAATATACTATCTAGGTTGGTCATAACTTTCCTTCCAAGGAGTAAGCGTCTTTTAATTTCATGGCTGCAATCAGTATCCGCAGTGATTTTGGAGCCCAAAAAATAGTCTGACACTGTTTCCACTGTTTCCTCGTCTATTTCCCATGAAGTGATGGGACCAGATGCCATGATCTTTGTTTTCTGAATGTTGTTAGTAAGGTTAATTAATCTAGAAATTACAATTTAGTTATCACACTAAATCTTTCTGAATTGTAGTTTTTAAAAACTAAACCTTTAAAAATATATTCTCTGTAATTATTTTTAAATTAGAAAAGTTATGGAAACAGTGAAATATTATTTAACTCATACAAATAGTTTCAGGTTATTTGGAAGTTTAAATCATGATAAATTTACTGTTGGTTCTGAACAAACCAAAATATTATAGCAACATTTTATTTTTGGTAAACTAATTGTTAATAATTGAATCATGTGAAAGCTTATTTTTTATCTTGAAATGCAATATTTTTCATATTATTTCATGACTCTATTTAAAGTGGCTATTATATAAAAACATATTTTTAGTGTCCACAAAAAAATATAATCATTTTGTTAAAAATTTTTTGACAAGTTTGAGTGTTTATCTGAACTAGGTATTCTGAGAGTGTGTATCTAACAATGAAATAATTTTAATCAGTTAAACTTAAAGTCTCACAATAGAGTGAAAGAAGAAAGGAAATGGCACAGGAAAAATGAACAGGAGCTAGATGTAGACAAATAGGTATGATTTCTCTGTAAAGAAAAGTAAGTTTAAATGTAGAGAAAAGATATTTTTACATGTATACATAATAGAATATCATGCGATTTTTATATAATTTGGATTCTTGAGAATTTTATCAAGTTATATAATTACAAAGGCTGCACTTATTAATCCCCAGTGAATGGAAACAAATGAGATATTTCTCCTGTTAAGCAAAATAATCTATCTTTTAAACAAACACTTTTCTTATGGACTTTTTCCTTTCTGACATGTAAATTTTCTTTAAAATATTTAGCCAATTGTTGGCGTTCATGTCACAGAATGACTTTACAGTCAAGCTTGTACTTCTTACATATTGTATCTGCAATTTCAAGCTTTAAATAATTAACAAAAATATAAAGAACATTAAAAATGTCAACATCAGAGACTAATCCTAAATACTGTTTACGAGACAGCTTCTCCTATTTTGCAACAGCTTTAGCTAAATAATATTTTAGGTAAGCAATGTTTAAGTCTGAATTGTATTTAGAAGCATCTTCATACCAATTAAAGAAAGTAGATTATTTGACGAGGTTTATCCCCTTTTGTTTTAAGACATTTTTATCAAAGTTCCCCCAAAGTTATCAAGTAATTTCAAATTTTCCTTGGTGAGATTGTGACAGTTTGAAAGCTATGCATATTAACATTCTAGTTAGAAAGCAAAAGAAGCAGGTATTTGACCTGAAGGAAGCAGTTTTATATGGAAAAGACTCCAAAAAACTACACCATGTCCATAAAAAGGTATTTATATGACCTATATATCCAGAGCTTGGTCAATGACCAGAAGTCATTGATCAGTTCAGTTCAGTCGCTCAGTCGTGTCCGACTCTCTGCGACCCCATGAACCACAGCACCCCAGGCCTCCCTGTCCATCACCAACTCCCGGAGTTCACTCAAACTCATGTCCACATAGTCAGTGATGCCATCCAGCCATCTCATTCTCGGTCGTCCCCTTCTCCTCCCTCCCCCAACATTTCCCAGCATCAGAGTCTTTTCCAGTAACTTCCCAATTCTGGGCAGACTGACTAAATATCAAAAATTCTCAAGAACACAAAAACAAGACTGAAGAAGTCCTTATTAGGTTTCGTTATGATAACTTAGGACCAAGTTTGTCCTAAGAAAAAAAATTTTAATTTCGCAGCTCCTAAGGTTAGTGTGAGGACAGACTTATTGGACAAGTGCTCCTCCTCTCTCTATAGACTTTTCCTATGATAAACAAGCAACAATCAAGACATTATACAAGAATATAGACAGAAAAGGCATTAGAGAGTGGGTGTTAGATGCTGGAAATTATTTCATCAAACAACAATGCAAATCTGATCAATAACCAAAATCTCAAAGAGGGATTTATTCTTAGGAAAACAAAAATTTAACTCAACACTAAAAGGCTTCTGTGAAATGGTGGAGCCAATTCAGCATGGATTTATTGCTCAGTCAATAGCATGTGCAACTTTGTTCAGATAGAGACACAAGGGATCTCAAATGTGCACAGTGTTATATACTAAAGTTCTCAGTCCAAGGGAATGAGTTTCTTTGGGAAATCTTTATTGTTACCTCAAATTCTGTCAATACAAGTCAACCAAAAACCACCGGGGGCATCTTGTAATTAAACAACTTGAGTTTGTTATTCATTGCATCAAGAGAGAACACACATCATGTAGAACCATGGGGTATCTCAGTAAAAAAAAAAAATGTTAGAAAGAAACTATTATAAGATTTGGGCTTTTGTGTGATTTTAGAGAGGGTCTAAGAGAGTGGAGGTTTGCTTTAGGAGCTGTTGAAAATATGGGGGGGGGCAGTTTTAAGGTTGGATATGCTATAGGTGACACAGTCATGTTGATTTTGTCTTTGTTGTTGCTCTTTAGTCTACAAGTCATCTCCAACTCTTTGCCACCCCATGGACTGCAGCACACCAGGCTTCCCTGTCCTCCACTATCTCCTGTAGTTTGCTCAAACACATGTCCATTTAGTTGTTAATGCTATCTAACTATCTCATCCTTCACCCACTTCTCCTGCCCTCAATCTTTCCCAGTATCAGAGTCTTTTCCAATGAACTGGCTTTTGTGTCTGCTTAGACAAAATTATGAAGAAACCTTGTTTTGCTTCACTTTGACTTGGTTTCAGAGTAATGTTGCCTGGGGTGGTATTCTATGAGATATTTTCTGTCCAACAGGAGAAGAAAATAGCCTGGCTGTGAGTGTCTGACCAGCGTGTAATAACACTGAGGTTGGATCATAAATACAAGATCAGTTGTGGACATCAGGGGCGGATTTTTTCTTAATCAGTGCCAAGTATTATTCAATGTGCTGGTGTACAGAAATTAAAAACAAACAAACAAACCCCAAAGTTCTATTTTCTTGGAGCCTTAATTCTAGTTGTGGGGATAGGGAGGAAAATAATGCTGGGTAAAGGGAAACGAGAATGATAAGGTTGGTGTATTATGTTAAACAAGGTAGTCAAGAATGAACTATTTGACAAGGCTACATTTGAGCAGAGATGTGAAGTAATTGAAAGAATCAGACATATATATTAAAGATGATTCCAGGCAGAAGGAAAAGGGAATGATTGAGGCAAAGGTTCTGAGAAGGACACATGCTTAGTGAGGAACAGAAAGCATGCCAATGTGATTGGAGCACAGTGAGGGGGGAAGTAGTAAGAGATAAGGTCAAAGAGTTTTTATGGACATTTGAATGACTTTGACTTTTCTCATTGAGTTTGGAAGCCATTCATGTTTCTGAGCAGAGGAGTGGCATGACTTTGTGTGTAGAAGAATAAAAGGCACTTGATTTATTTTATAGGGTGAGGGAAAGGAATAAATGGAGAGAAAGGTTGGGGATGAAGAAGAGATGGAGAGAATGGGAGAGAGAAAAAGTGAGAGGTTGTGGAATTTTCATAGATCCTTTTTTTCCAGGCGAGGATGTTTCTTTATATTCCTAGTGTATTGAATGTTTCTACCATAATAACCTGACAGATTTTGTCAAATGTTTTATCTGCATGTATGGAGGTGATAATGTGGTTTTTGTTTATTACTCTGTTGATATGGTACATATACTACGTTAATTGATTTGGGGGGGATGTTGAAACAACCTTGCATTCCAGAGATAAACCCCATTTGGTCATTTGGTATAGGTTTTTTTTAAATGTTTCTCGATTGGGATTATTAGTATCTTTGCCTTTATATTTGAAGGATATATTGATCTTAGTTTTATTATCTTATGATGTCTTTGCTTTGATATCAGGTAATACTGGGCTCATAGAAATTGGAAAGTTTTCCTGCCATGTCTATTTTCTGGAAATTTATGTAATTACTTTAAAACTTTTGATAGAAATGAATGGTGAAGCTATCTAGGCCCAGGCTTTCCTTTGTAGGTAATTTTTGATTACCAATTCAGTCTCTTTACTTGTTACAGATCTATTCATAATTTTCATTTCTTCTTGAATGAATGTTGCTAGTTTGTGTCTTTTGAGAAATTTATCCATTTCATTTATTTTCTAATTTATTGGCATACATTTTTTCATAGCATTCCTACCTTTAATTTCTGTAAGGCCATTAGTAACCTCTCTTTAATTTCTGGTTCCAGTAATTTGAGTCTTCTCACTATTTTCGTTATCAATTTAACTAAAGGTTTGTCAAATTTTAAATTTTTTTCAAAGAAACAGTTTTATTTCATTAATTTTCTCTATATTTTTTCATGCTCTATTTCATTAATTTCTTCTTTTTTTAATTGTTAAGAATGAGTGCCTTTATTTTTATTTTTTTAATTATTTATTTTAATTGGAGGCTAATTACTTTACATTATTGTATTGGTTCTGGCATACATTGACATGAATCCGCCCTGGGTGCATATGTGTTCCCCCTCCTGAACCCGCCCCCCCCACCTCCCTTCCTATCCCATCCCTCTGGTTCATCCCACTACACCAGCCCCGAGCATCCTGTATCATGCATTGAACCTGGACTGGCGATTCATTTCACATATGATAATATACATGTTTCAATGCCATTCTCCCAAATCATCCCACCCTCACCCTCTCCCAGAGTCCAAAAGACTGTTCTATACATCTGTGTCTCTTTTGCTATCTTGTATACAGGGTTTGGAGAAGGCAATGGCAAGCCACTCCAGTATTCTTGCCTAGAAAATCCCATGAACAGAGGAGCCTGGTAGGCTGCAGTCCATGGGGTCGCTACGAGTCAGACATGATTGAGCGACTTCACTTTCACTTTTCACTTTCACACATTGGAGAAGGAAATGGCAACCCACTCCAGTGTTCTTGCCTGGAGAATCCCAGGGACGGGGGAGCCTGGTGGGCTTCCGTCTGTGGGGTCACACAGAGTCGGACACGACTGAAGTGACTTAGCAGCATACAGGGTTATCGTTATCATCTTTCTAAATTCCATATATATGCATTAGTATACTGTATTGGTGTTTTTCTTTCTGGCTTACTTCACTCTGTACATTATTTTGTCCATCTCCTTTCCTTAGGCTTAATTTTTACCATTATTTTTCCAGTATCTTATGGTGGAAAATGAAGTTCTTGATTTGAAATAAACTTTATTTCTTAAAATAAGCATCTATAGCTATAAATTTCCCTAAAAGCTCTGCTTTATATGTATCCTATAAGTTTGAGTATGTTGTATCTTCACTTTTATTTATCTGAAAATATTTTCTAATTTCCTTTTTGGTTTCTTCTTTGACTCATTGGATATTTAAGAAGATGTTGTTTAATTTTCACATATTTCTTTTTGTTATTGATTTCTAATTTCACACCATTGTGATTATAGAATGTACTTTGCATTATTTCTATTCTTTTAAATTTATTAAGGTATATGTTATGGCCTAGCGTATGGTCTATCATGGAGAAAGATCCATGTCCATTTGCCAAGAATATATAGTCTGTTGTTGTTGGATGGATTGTTCTATCAATATCTGATGTAATTGGATTATAGTATTACTCAAGTCTTCTATTTCCTTGTTGATCTTCTGCCTAGTTGTTCCATCCATTATTGAAAGTGAAGTATTGAAATCTCCAATGATTACTGTTGAATTGTATATTTTCACTTCATTTCGATCAGTGTTTGCTACATGCATTTTTGTGTTCTTTTGTTAGATACATACATATTTATAACTGTTATATTTTCTTACTGGATTAACACTTTATCATTAGAAAATTTCACCTTTTATATCTTTAAATTTTTTTGTTTTAAAGTCTATTTTGTCTGATATTACTGTAGTCACATCAGTTTTCTTGTGATTGCCATTTGTGTGATATTTCTTTCTCTAGTCTTTGACTTTCACTCTATTTCATTTTTAAACATCTAGTGTTTTTTTGTAAACAGAATAAATTGGATCTTTTCTTAATCCATTCTAATAGTTTTAGTGTTCTGAATGGATTATTTAATCCTTCCCATTTAATGATATTATTAATATACATGGATTTACATCTATTATTTTACTTGTTGTTTCTATGTCACATATCTTTTTTTTCCCTCTTTTCCTCCTTTACTGCTTTCTTTTGAATTAAGTGAATATTTCCTAATGTATCATTTTAATTTATTTAATGATATTTATATTTTTGAATTATTTCCCTAGTGGTTGCACTAGAGCTTACCATGTACATACTGATCAGAATCAGATTCAGGTTTATGTTATTAATATCTCCATTCCAGTGTGATATAGAAACACACACACACATATATTCCCCATTCTCCTTCTTTTATGGTATTATTATTATATTATATGTATAAATGTTTCAAATTAAATAATACATTGCAACAAGTACTCTTGCCTGGAAAATCCCATGGACGGAGGAGCCTGGTAGGCTGCAGTCCATGGGGTCGCTAAGAGTCGGACACGACTGAGCGACTTCACTTTCACTTTTCACTTTCATGCATTGGAGAAGGAAATGGCAGCCCACTCCAGTGTTCTTGCCTGGAGAATCCCAGGGATAGGGAGCCTGGTGGGCTGCCCTCTATGGGGTCACACAGAGTCGGACATGACTGAAGCGACTTAGCAGCAGCAACAGCAGCAACAATTATTACTTTATATAATGTTATGTCTTTTAAGAAATTGAAAGAAGAACGGAGAACAAGAATATATTTTTATCTGTCTTATATTAATACTCTTATTTACTATTTTTGGTTCCCTTCACTTATTCTTGTGTTTGAGTTGTCATACAGGTTCATTTAATTAGCAAGATGTACCTTTTTCTTCACACCCAACCTTCTTTGTGCTGCAATTAGCAAATATGTTATATTTTGTTATAATACAGGCCCCCAAATACAATACATACATACTATTTTACACAGCTGTTACTTTTCTTTTTAAATCTCAGTTTATTTATTTATTTATTTTTACTTTACAATATTTTACTGATTTTGCCATACATTGACTTGAGTCCTCCATGGGTGTACATGTGTTCCCCATCCTAAACCCACCTCCCACCTCCCTCCCCATCCCATCCATCTGGGTCATCCCAGTGCACCAACTGCGAGCACCCTGTATCACGCATCGAACCTGGACTGGCAATTCATTTCACATGTGATAATTTACACGTTTTGATGCCATTCTCTCAAATCCTCTCACCCTTGCCCTCTCCCACAGAGTCCAAAAGACTGTTCTATACATCTGTGTCTCTTTTGCTGTCTCGTATACAGGGTTATCTTTCTAAATTTCATATATATGTGTTAGTATACTGTATTGGTGTTTTTCTTTCTGGCTTACTTCACTCTGTATAATAGGCTCCAGTTTCATCCACCTCATTAGAACTGAATCAAATGTATTCTTTTTAATGGCTGAGTGATATTCCATTGTGTATATGTACGACAGCTTTCTTATCCATTCGTCTGCAGATGGATATCTAGGTTGCTTCCATGTCCTCACTATTATAAACAGTGATACGCTGAACATTGGGGTACATGTGTCTCTTTCAATTCTGGTTTCCTTGGTGTGTATGCCCAGAAGTGGGATTGCTGGGTCATATGGCAGCTCTATTTCCAGTTTTTTAAGGAATCTTCACACTGTTCTCCATAGTGGCTGTACTAGTTTTCATTCCCACCAACAGTGTAAGAGGGTTCCCTTTCCTTCACTCCCTCTCCAGCATTTATTGCTTGCAGACTTTTGGATATCAGCCATTCTGACTGGCGTGAGATGGTACCTCATTGTGGTTTTGATTTGCATTTCTCTAATAATGAGTGACGGAGAAGGCAATGGCAAGCCACTCCAGTACTCTTGCCTAGAAAATCCCATGGATGGAGGAGCCTGGTAGGCTGCAGTCCGTGGGGTCGCTAAGAGTCGGACACGACTGAGCGACTTCACTTTCACTTTTCACTTTCACACATTGGAGAAGGAAATGGCAACCCACTCCAGTGTTCTTGCCTGGAGAATCCCAGGGATGGGGGAGCCTGGTGGGCTTCCGTCTATGGGGTCACACAGAGTCGGACACGACTGAAGTGACTTAGCAGCAGTAGCAATAATGAGTGATGTCAAGCATCTTTTCATGTGTTTGTTACCAGTGGTATGTCTTCTTTGGAGAAATGTCTGTTTAGTTCTTTGGCCCATTTTTTGATTGGGTTGTTTATTTTTCTGTAATTGAGCTGTAGGAGTTGCTTGTATATTTTTGAGATTAATTTTTTGTCCGTTGCTTCGTTTCCTATTATTTTCTCCCGTTCTGAATTCTGTCTTTTCACCTTGCTTATAGTTTCCTTTGTTGTGCAGAAGCTTTTAATTTTGATTAGGTTCCATTTGTTTATTTTTGCTTTTATTTCCAATATTCTGGGAGGTGGGTCATAGAGGATCTTGCTGTGGTTTATTTCAGAGAGTGTTTTGCTTGTTTTCTTCTAGTAGTTTGATAGTTTCTGATCTTACATTTAGATCTTTAATCCATTTTGAGTTTATTTGTGTGTATTGGGCTTCCCTGGTGGCTCAGAGGTTAAAGCATCTGCCTCCAATGAGGGAGACCTGGGTTCAATCCCTGGGTCGGGAAGATCCCCTGGAGAAGGAAATGGTAACCCACTCCAGTATTCGTGCCTGGAGAATCCCATGGACGGAGAAGCCTGGTAGGCTACAGTCCATGGGTCGCAAAGAGTCGGACAAGACTGAGCGACTGAACGGAACGGAACGGATGGTATTAGAAAGTGTTGTAGTTTCATTCTTTTACAAGTGGTTGACCAGTTTTCCCAGCACCACTTGTTAAAGAGATTGTCTTTTCTCCATTGAATATTTTTGCCTCCTTTGTCAAACATAAGGTGTCCATAGGTGTGTGGATTTATCTCTGGGATCTGCTTCTTAAATCATTAAAGAAAAGAGGGGAAATTATGTTAATTTATATTATCTTTTATAATTGCAAAGTTTCCTTTACCAGTGCTTTTCATTTTTTGTTTGTGACTTTCAATTACTATCTGGGATCACTCACTTTTAGCCTAAAGAATTTGATTCAGTAATTTTTGAAAAGCAGATTATTAGCAAAGAATTATTAGCTTTTTGTTTATCTGGGAGTGCCTTTATTTTGCCTTCAGTTTCAGAGGGTAGGTTTGCCTGGGTAGATTTTTTGATTGACCAGTTTTTATTTTCCCTTTTCTACTTTGAATGTGTTCAGTTCAGTTCAGTTCAGTTCAGTCATTCAGCCGTGACCGACTTTTTGCGACCCCATGAATCACAGCATGCCAGGCCTCCCTGTCCATCACCAACTCTCGGAGTTCACTCAAACTCATGTCCATTGAGTCAGTGATGCCATCCAGCCATCTCATTCTCAGTCATCCCCGTCTCCTCCCACCCCCAATCCCTCCTAGCATCAGACTTTTTTCCAGTGAGTCAACTTGTCGCATGAGGTGGCCAAAGTATTGGAGTTTCAGCTTTAGCGTTAGTCCTTCCAATGAATACCCAGGACTGATCTCCTTTAGGATGGATAGGTTGGATCTCCAAAGGGACTCTCAAGAGTCTTCTCCAGCACCACAGTTCAAAAGCATCAATTCTTCTGCGATCAGCTTTCTTCACAGTCCCACTCTCATATCCATACATGACCACTGGAAAAACCATAGCCTTGACTAGACGAATCTTTGTTGGCAAAGTAATGTCTCTGCTTTTTAATGTGTTAGGCCACTGCATTTTGGCTTCTGTTGTTTCTGCTGGTAAATCAGCTGCTAACCTTACCGAGATTCCCTACACATTTGGGAAGCTCAACAACTACAAGCAGGATAAACATAAAGATACCCACAAATAGACACACCATAGTAAAAATGCTGAAAGTAAGAACCAAGAAAATAATCTTAAGAGCAGCAAGAGAAAACTATTTTGTAATGAAGTCTTCTTTTACATATGGATATATATCTTTGACATCATGTTCACAGGACCCTCAGTTAAACTCATCAAATTCATTATTAAATTTAGATATTATATTTTGCAGTTTTAAAATTTTCTTATGACTCTTGTGAATTTCAAATATCTGAGGAAATTCTCTCTCTTTTATCTACTTCATTTAACTAGTACTTGGTTTGAACTTAGTGATTGTAATCATTTTAGGCTTCTTGTCAATTAAACCTACTATTTAGACCATCTTTGGGCATATCTTTAATGCCTATTCTCTCCACTTTTCATCAAGTGATCTTTGTTTTAGCTCAACACAATTCTTTTTCAGTGAGCGTCAGATGTGTTGTAACAATTTTGCTAAGCCAAATTAGGATTATCTTCCTTCAGAAAAGCTTCAGTCTTCACTCTATTAGGTAGACATTAGGTAGATAGCATTGTGGGTGAAGGCCTTATTCCAATCAAGAACTGTGCTGAGTTACCTCTGGGTTGTACTTCTCCTGGTAAGGCTCAATATTTATGTGGTTTGCTGTAGGACTTTCAAGGCTTTCAATTTAGTCCTGGTGTAATTTGTATGACCAGTCTTCTAGTGGATCTTTAACTAATTTTTGATTAATGTTAATGTCATAACTTAAGTTCTCTAATTTTCAGGATCTCATAGGATTTGTCTCCTACTCTAAGTATTCCTAGTATCTACAAGTTATATGAGGGGATACAATCCATACATTTGAGGTATCTCCACCTCCACCAAGCTCTGCTGGTTCTATGACCCACAGCAGCAACCCACATTACTGACAATACTGGATTACCAGGTCCCTACCCATACCTAGAACAGGCAAATTCTACCGAGGTAGAAGTGGCTACAAAATTTTGCTCACCTCTTTAAGGTAATATTATCTCTGTATTGTTATCTTCTCTAGTTCCTGTTGTCTCAATAGTTCTCTATTACATTCAAATAGAATATTTTGTTTTATCCAGTTTTTCTGGTCATTCGAGATAGAAGTACTAGATTCTATCATCTGTTGCATACAGTTATGAACATGACCCAGTATCTGCTCCATTCTTTTCTCTGAATCTTTTCTTCACTGCTAACTTTTGCTCCCTAATATACTCTACTCTCTCGTACCTTTGGCTTGCAGTTACCTTATAATGGGCTTTCCTGGTGGCTCAGTCACTAAAGAAGCTGACTACAATACAGGAGACCCAAATTCAATCCTTGGGTCAGAACGATCCCCTAGAGAAAGGAATGGCAACCCATTCCAGTATTCTTGCCAAGAAAATTCCATGGACAGAGGAGCCTGGTGGGCCACAGTCCGTGGGGTTGCAAAGAGTTGGACATGACTGAGTGACTAACACAGCTAGCCGGTAATAACCCTTCATGATTCTTCCAGTCTTTCTTCATCATGATCTTTCAACTTTAGTGCCTGCTGTTAACTGATTTCTTTTCTTGTAACATCCTAATTCAAATTTCTGTGAGAGAACTTAATTGGCTTAGGTCAACGTTTGATGTCAGATTACACCTGTAATTGGGTAGCCTACGTATAGGTTTTTTTTCCCTTAGTTAGTTGGTCACCTTGGTTCAGTTAGTGATGCCTAAGTTTGGGAGGGGGCATACCATGTGACCCAAAGGATGGCTAAATAAGGACGGCACTAATAGGGCTTTGGAAGGGCATTTCCCCTTAGAAAACACTGTACATATGTGACAGATATCACAGTTGACATGTCTAGGACAGAGCCCTAGCTTGCCAATTCATTCTAGATACCAATATCCAGAGGAAAGGAAGCAACATAATTTTCCTTTTGAAGTATCCTGGTACGAAGACTACAGGGCAGCTGCCATGTCAACAAGAGGATCTAGTTGCAGGGATGCTAACAACTCTGTGTAGGCTGGGCTAGATGTGGGAGAAAGGCTAGAGACTAACCTGTCTTCTGTTGCTCTTGACTGTCAGATTACTGGTCTTGTCAAATACTGATGCTCAGTCACCAGATTTGTGTGGGTGAGGAAAGAAGATAAACATGATTAATTTATTCATTCAACAAACACATACTAAGCACCTACTGTGTTCCAAGAACTGTTCAGGTGCTGGGAAACAAGTGAATAAAGCAGACCAAATTTTTCTATACTTAGTTTGTTATTTTTTATTTATATTAATTGGAGGCTAATTACTTTACAATATTTTATTGGTTTTGCCATATATTGACATGAATCCACCCTGGATGTACATGTGTTCCCCATCTTGAACCCCCCCTCCCACCTCCCTCCCCATATCATCACTCTGGGTCATCCCATTGCACCAGCCCCGAGCATCCTGTATCATGCATCGAACCTGGACTGGTGATTCGTTTCACATATGATAATATACATGTTTCAGTGCCATTCTCACAAATCATCCGACCCTCGCCATCTCCCACAGAGTCCAAAAGACTGTTCTATACATCTGTGTCTCTTTTACTGTCTTGTATACAGGGTTATCGTTATCATCTTTCTAAATTCCATATATATGCATTAGTATACTGTATTGGTGTTTTTCTTTCTGGCTTACTTCACTCTGTGTAATAGGCTCCAGTTTCTTCCACCTCATTAGGACTGATTCAAATGTATCCTTTTTAATGGCTGAGTAATACTCCATTGTGTATTGTACCACAGCTTATCCATTCATCTGCATATGGCCATCTAGGTTGCTTCCATGTCCTGGCTATTATAAACAGTACTGCAATGAACATTGGAGTACATGTGTCTCTTTCAATTCTGGTTTCCTTGGTGTGTATGCCCAGGAGTGCTATTGCTGGGTCGTATGGCAGCTCTATTTCCAGTTTTTTAAGGAATCTCCACACTGTGCTCCATAGTGGCTGTACTAGTTTGCTTATTTAACTTATATGCAGAGTACATCATGATGAACACTGAGCTGGAAGAAGCACATGCTGGAATCAAGATTGCTGGGAGAAATATCAATAATCTCAGATATGCAGATGACACCACCCTTATGGCAGAAACTGAAGAGGAACTAAAAAGCCTCTTGATGAAAGTGAAAGAGGAGAGTGAAAAGGTTGGCTTGAAGCTCAACATTCAGAAAACAAAGATCATGGCATCTGGTCCCATCACTTCATGGTTAATAAATGGGGAAACAGTGGAAACAGTGTCAGAATTTATTTGGGGGGGCTCCAAAATCACTGCAGATGATGACTGCAGCCATGAAATTAAAAGACGCTTACTCCTTGGAAAGAAAGTTATGACCAACCTACGTAGCATATTAAAAAGCAGAGACATTGCTTTGCTAACCAAGGTCCGTCTAGTCAAGGTTATGGTTTTTCCCGTGGTCATGTATAGATGTGAGATTTGGACTGTGAAGAAAGCTGATCGCCGAAGAATTGATGCTTTTGAACTGTGGTGTTGGAGAAGACTCTTGAGATTCCCTTGGATTGCAAGGAGATCCAAACAGTGCATTCTAAAGGAGATCAATCCTGGGTGTTCATTGGAAGGACTGATGCTAAAGCTGAAACTCCAATACTTTGGCCACATCATGCGAAGAGTTGACTCACTGGAAAAAAATTCTGATGCTGGGAGGGATTAGGGGCAGGAGGAGAAGGGGACGACCGAGAATGAGATGGCTGGATGGCATCACCGACTTGATGGACATGAGTTTGAGTGAACTCCGGGAGTTGGTGATGGACAGGGAGGCCTGGCGTGCTGTGATTCGTGGGGTCGCAAAGAGTCGGACACGACTGAGTGACTGAACTGAACTGAACTGAATTTCCTAAAGCTAGTAAGTGATGTAGTCAGGATTTTGATTCAGGACTTTCTTACTCTAAAGTCTCGACTGTCTTCCTAGAGTGCCACAAGTCCTCTCATGTGCTCAAGTCTCAGCATTTAAACCTCCAAATACATACAGACTAGAAGGAAGATTGTCAGCTGGAGGATAGAAATAGCCACTGTACAACAATTTCTCACACCTCCTTGTGTGATATGTGAGTGATCTCACTGGTCTCATTTGGAGAGTGAAGAGACAAACTTCTGGCCCCTACATGTGGTTTTTTTTTTTTTTATTTTTTGGCTGTTGTTCAGTCAGTAAGTCGTGCCTGAATCTTTGTGACCCCATAGGCTGCAACATGCCATGTTCCTCTATCCTCCAGTATCTCCTGGAGTTTGCTCAAATTCATGTCTATTGCGTCAAGGATGCTATCTAATTATCTCATCCTCTGATACTTCTACTTTTGCTTTCAATCATTCCGAGCATTAGCATCTTTTCGAATGAGTCAGGTCTTTGCATCAGGTAGCCAAAGTACTGGAGCTTCAGCATCAGATTTTCAAATGAATATTCAGGATTGATTTTCTTTAGGATTGACTGGTTTGATCTCCTCACTGTCCGAGGGACTCTCAGGAGTCTTCTCCAGAACCACAATTTGAAAGCATCAATTCCTTGGCACTCAGCCTCTTTATGGTCCAACTCTCACATCCATACATGACTACTGGAAAAATCATGTTGCTGTTCAGTCACTTAGACATGTCTGACTGTTTCTGACCCCATGGATTGCAGCTCGCCATGAGTCCCTGTCCTTCACCATCTCTCAGAGCTTACTCAAACTCATGTTCATTGAAATGATGATGCCATCCAACCATCTCATTCTCTGTTATCCTTTTCTCCTCCTCCCCTCAATATTTCCCAGTATCAAGGTCTTTATTCACGAGCTGGCTCTTTACATCAAGTGGCCAAAGTATTGGAGTTTCAGCTTCAAAATCCATCCTTTCAATGAACAACCAGGACTGATCTCCTTTAGGATGGACTGGTTGGATCTCCTTGCAGTCCAAGGGACTCTCAAGAGTCTCCTCCAACACCACAGTTCAAAAGCATCAATGCTTTGGTGCTCACCCTTCTTTATGGTCCAACTCTCATATCCATACATGAATACTGGAAAAACCATAGCTTGGACTATATGAACCTTTGTTGGCAAAGTAATGTCTCTGCTTTTTAATGAGCTGTTCTCGGTTTCTCATAGCTTTTCTTCCAAGGAGCAAGTGTCTTTTAATGTCATGGCTGAAGTTGCCATCTGCAGTAATTTTGGAGCCCAAGAAAATAAAGGCTGTCATTGTTCCCATTGTTTCCCCATCTATTTGCTGTGAAGTGATGAGACCAGATGCCATGATCTTCATTTTTTGATTGTTTAATTTTAAGCCAGCTTTTTCACTCTCTTCTTTCACCTTCATCAAGTGGCTCTTTAGTTCCCCTTCGCTTTCTGCCATTAAGGTGGTGTCATCTGCATATCTGAGTTTATTGATATTTCTGTAAGCAATCTTGATTCCACCTATGCTTCATCCATCCAAGCATTTAGTATGATGTCCTCTGCATATACTTTAAATAAGCAAGGTGGCAATATACAGCTTTGACATACTCCAAATTGGGAACAATTTAGAACCAGTCTGTTGTTCCATGTCCAATTCTAACTCTTGCTTCTTGACCTGCATACAAGTTTCACAGGAGGCAGGTAAGGTGTCTGGTATTTCCATCTCTTTAGAATTTTCCAGTTTGTTGTGATCCACACAGTCAAAGGCTTTGGCATAGTCAATGAAGCAGAAGTAGATGTTTTTCTGGAATTCTCTTCTTTTTTCTGTGATTCAACAGATATTGACATTTGATCTCTGGTTCCGCTGCCTTTACTAAATCCAACTTGAACACCTGTATGATCTCAATTCACATACTTTTGGAGTCTTGCTTGGAGAATTTTGATTATACTTTGCTAGGGTGCGAGATGAGTGCAATTGTGTGACAGTTTGAACATTCTTTGGGATTGGATGAAAATTGACCTTTTCCAGTCCTGTGGCCACTGCTGAGTTTTCCAAGTTTCCTGGCATACTGAGTGCAGCACTTTAACTGCATCATCACTTAAGGTTTGAAATAGCTCAACTGGAATTCCATCACCTCCATTAGCTTTGTTATTAGTGATGCTTCCTAAGGTCCACTTGACTTCACATCCTGAAATGTCTGGCTCTATGTGAGTGATCACACCATCGCGATTATCTTGGTCATTAAGTTCCTTTTTTAAAACTTCTTCTATGTATTCTTGCCACCTCTTCTTAATATCTCCTGCTTCTGTTAGGTCTATATGCATCTGTCCTTTATTGTGCCCATTGTTACGTGAAATGTTCCCTGGGAATCTCTAATTTTCTTGAAGAGATCTCTAGTCCTGAAGAGATCTAATTTTCTTGAAGAGATGTTTCATCTTTCTCATTCTACTGTTTTCCCCTATTTTCTTTGCATTGTTCACTTAGGAAGGCTTTCTTATCTCTCCTTGCTATTCTTTGGAACTCCGTGTTCAGATGGGTGTATCTTTCTTTTTCTCCCTTGCCTTTTGCCAAATCATAGCTTTGACTATATGGACTTTTGTCAGCAAAGTGATAGCTCTGCTTTTTAATACGCTGTCTAGGTTTGTCATAGCTTTCCTTCCAGGAGCAAGCATCTTTTCATGGCTGTAGTCACCATACACAGAGGTTTTGGAGCTTAAGAAAATAAAATCTGTCGCTGCTTTCAGTTTTTTCCCCTCAGAGCTATTGTCTTTAGAACTCAGCTTTCACAAACCTGATTGGTGGAGAGTAGGTGGGTGCAGTGCACTGAGTCAGAATCTGTTAAAAAACCAGCCTTCTGAGGATAGAACAAGAGTTGCTGGACCCAGTGGTAGCTATTAGGCATAGAGGTGCTGTCAAGTGGTTACAGGAATGAAGACTGAAATACATATCAACGATACTTGTTCAACTTTGCTTTTCCATTATATTTATATTTTACATATGAGTAAATTGAGGCTCAGAGTAGTTAAATAATTTGCTTATAGGCATACAACTTGTTAATGGCATAGCCAAATTTTTAGCTCAGCTCTTTCTGACTCTAAGGGTGTACAGACACTGCTATACTGTACAAGGGAATGTGAGGTAGGAAAGATTCAGTAGTCTAGTCAGTTTTACAAATCACTTGTCACTTTATAAGTGGGCCAGGCCCCAGGCATACACAATTTATTTGAAAAGTAAAAGGAAACTAGTCTGACAAGAAGTATGGTTTCTTACCTTGAAGAAATTGATTGCCAGTGTTGAAAAGGGCCAGAGCAGGTGCTGGGATCATCAAAATATGGAGCAAAGTAAAAAGCAATGGAGAGGAGGCACTACTAGGAATTGAATTATTCCTTAGAAACAAATTGGGGTGATTCTTTGCTTTATGACCTTGTAGGGATATATGATGTGTAGGTAGGTTGGCTCAGATTAAAAGGCTCAGAGAAGAAAAGACATATTATCATCCTACCCTTCACTCTCACTCCATTCTTCTGGAGATTATATTTGGGGTATCACTAAATTTGCTTAGTAGAAAGTTTTAACATTTTTCTGGGAGTTACTGAGTTGGGAATTGGCAACTTCACTCTCCTACTCATATCCATGAAACTGGAGATTTGGTGCAGACCATGATTCTCACGGAAGTTAAGTCCTTCCACAACATGGTCCAGCGTCTGATACTATGTTTATGGGGCCGTTTGTGGCAATATGGAGTAAAAACCAAGCCCTTGTTGGGTTAGGCAAAGGAGGAAGTGATGGAAGATTGGATGGATTTGTTGGATATCTAGATCTGAGAACTACATGTTTGAGGACTTCTGAAAACTTTGTTGCTATTGTTCAGTCACTAAGTCATGCTTGACTGTTTGTGACCTCATGGACTGTAGCACACCAAGCTCTTCTGTTCTCTACTATCTCCTGCAGTTTGCTCAACTTCATGTCCATTGAGTCAGTGATGCTATCTAACCATCTTATCCTCTGCCCTCCTTTGTCTTTTTGCTTTCAACCTTTTCTAGCATTAAGGTCTTTTCCAACAAGTCACCTCTTCACATCACATGGCTTAAGTATCGGAGCTTCAACTTCAGCAAAGGGAGATCTTCCAGACACAGGGATTGAACACACATCTGTTTGGCAGGCAGATTCTTCACTTAACACTGAACCACTTGGGAAGCCCTTTGAAAACTTTCAGTTCAGTTCAGTTCAGTTCAGTTCAGTCGCTCAGTCTTGTCCGACTCTCCGCGACCCCATGAATCACAGCACGCCAGGCCTCCCTGTCCATCACCAACTCCCGGAGTTCACTCAAACTCATGTCCATCAAGTCGGTGATGCCATCCAACCATCTCATTCTCGGTCGTCCCCTTCTCCTCCCACCCCCAATATTTCCCAGCATCAGAGTCTTTTCCAGTGAGTCAACTCGTCGCATGAGGTGGCCAAAGTATTGCAGCTTCAGCTTTAGCATCAATCCTTCCAATGAACACCCAGGATTGATCTCCTTTAGAATGGACTGCTTGGATCTCCTGGCGGTACAAGGGACGCTCAAGAGTCTTCTCCAGCACCACAGTTCAAAAGCATAAATTCTTAGGCGATCAGCTTTCTTCACAGTCCAACTCACATCCATACATGACCACGGGAAAAACCATAGCCTTGACTAGACGGACCTTGGTTGGCAAAGTAATGTCTCTGCTTTTCAATATATTATCAAGGTTGGTCATAACTTTCCTTCCAAGGAGTAAGCGTCTTTTAATTTCATGGCTGCAATCAGCATCTGCAGTGATTTTGGAGCCCCAAAAAATAAAGTCTGACACTGTTTCCACTGTTTTCCCATCTATTTCCCATGAAGTGATGGGACCAGATGCCATGATCTTTGTTTTCTGAATGTTGAGCTTCAAGCCAACCTTTTCACTCTCCTCTTTCACTTTCATCAAGAGGCTTTTGAGTTCCTCTTCACTTTCTGCCATAAGGGTGGTGTCATCTGCATATCTGAGATTATTGATATGTCTCCCAGCAATCTTGATTCCAGCTTGTGCTTCTTCCAGCCCAGCGTTCCTCATGATGTACTCTGCATAGAAGTTAAATAAGCAAGGTGACAATATACAGCCTTGACGTACTCCTTTTCCTATTTGGAACCAGTCTGTTGTTCCATGTCCAGTTCTGACTGTTGCTTCCTGACCTGCATACAGGTTTCTCAAGAGGCAGGTCAGGTGGCCTGGGATTCCCATCTCTTTCAGAATTTTCCACAGTTTATTGTGATCCACACAGTCCAAGGCTTTGGCATAGTCAATGAAGCAGAAATAGATGT
Source organism: Moschus berezovskii (assembly GCF_049115385.1). NCBI lineage: Eukaryota > Metazoa > Chordata > Mammalia > Artiodactyla > Moschidae > Moschus > Moschus berezovskii. The sequence continues at coordinate 59,673,411 of NC_142488.1, read as the reverse complement.
TTTTCTGGAACTCTCTTGCTTTCTCCATGATCCAGCGGATGTTGGCAATTTGATCTCTGGTGCTTCTGCCTTTTCTAAATCCTGCTTGAACATCTGGGAGTTCACGGTTCACATATTGCTGAAGCCTGGCTTGGAGAATTTTGAGCATGACTTTACTAGCGTGTGAGATGAGTGCAATTGTGCGGTAGTTTGAGCATTCTTTGGCATTGCCTTTCTTTGGGATTGGAATGAAGACTGACCTTTTCCAGTCCTGTGGCCACTGCTGAGTTTTCCAAATTTGCCGGCATACTGAGTGCAGCACTTTCACAGCATCATCTTTCAAGATTTGAAATAGCTCAACTGGAATTCCATCACCTCCACTACCTTTGTTTGTAGTGATACTTTCTAAGGCCCACTTGACTTCACATTCCAAGATGTCTGGCTCTAGGTCAGTGATCACGTTATTGTGACTATCTTGGCCGTGAAGATCTTTTTTGTACAGTTCTTCTGTGTATTCTTGCCACCTCTTCTTAATATCTTCTGCTTCTGTTAGGTCCATACCATTTCTGTCCTTTGTTGAGCACATCTTTGCATGAAATGTTCCCTTGGAATCTCTAATTTTCTTGAAGAGATCTCTTGTTTTTCCTATTCTGTTATTTTCCTCTATTTCTTTACATTGATCACTGAGGAAGGCTTTCTTATCTCTCCTTGCTATTCTTTGGAACTCTGCATTCAGATGCTTATATCTTTCCTTTTCTCCTTTGCTTTTCGCTTCTCTTCTTTTCACATCTATTTGTAAGGCCTCCTCAGACAGCCATTTCGCTTTTTTGCATTTCTTCTCCATGGGGATGGTCTTGGTCCCTGTCTCCTTTACAATGTCACGAACCTCCGTCCAGAGTTCATCAGGCACTCTATCAGATCTAGTCCCTTAAATCTATTCCTCACTTCCACTTGAAAACTTTACACAACCCTAAATAATGAGTCTCCATGGTGGCCTTGAGAAGGAATTTTGGTTAAAGGAGAATAGCCAACTACCCTCGGTAAATTCTTCAGTGGAAAAGTAGATGAGTTCAAGATTATGTCTGTAGTAGGTGTAGCAGATATTCATTTCCATGCGGCTAGCTGTCAATTTCCACATGGTGAGCTCTGGACATGTGGAATAAGAAGTGGTGAGGATGAGTGTAAGTGAAGAGAAATCACAAACACTAGGATATGTATTGAGAATTAATAAATTTTTAGAAGGAGAGAATGGTGCTGGCACAAGCAAATGGGAGTCTAATGTAGGAGCTAAAAAGAATAATTAGGATACGATGTCCACCACCATCAGGATGGCACTATGACCTTTGTGTGTGCTAAGTTGCTTCAGTCATGTCCAACTCTTTGTGACCCCATGGATTGTAGGCTGCCAGACTCCTCTGTCCATGGAATTCTCCATGCAAGAACACTGGGGTGGGTTGCCATTTCCTTCTCCAGGGGATCTTCCCAACCCAGGGATCAAACCTGTGTCTCTTATGTTTCCTGCATTCACAGGCAGGTTCTTTACCACTAGCACCACCTGGGAAATCCATCATGACTTTAGGCAGGTAGTAAATTCATATTTATGTTTGTCTCAAGGCTTCCAGTACTCTTGCCTAGAAAATCCCATGGATGGAGGAGCCTGGTAGGCTGCAGTCCATGGGGTCGCTAAGGGTCGGACACGACTGAGTGACTTCACTTTCACTTTCACACATTGGAGAAGGAAATGGCAACCCGTTCCAGTGTTCTTGCCTGGAGAATCCCAGGGACGGAAGAGCCTGGTAGGCTTCCGTCTATGGGGTCACACAGAGTCGGACATGACTGAAGTGACTTAGCAGCAAGGCTTTCATAAGCTTGAGTTTTAGGGGCTAGAGTAATAAACCTTTGAGTATGTCAGATGTTGCCACTGCTGAATGAATGAGACTCCAGTAGTCACCTTTGAACTATAGTTAGGGCTTTGAAGGAGTGGACTAGAAATTTTAATCTCCCAACTTTGTTAATAGAGCAGAGCAATGAGATTCAACTAAATTACATTTTCTAGAAATGTAAATAACAACATTTAAATTCAAATAATCAATTGCTCAAGGACCAGGGTGTGTAAGAGACCTGGTTTAGTAGTAACAGATGTGAGAGACTTTGAGCTTTCTTTGACTATAGTTATAGTTTCTTTTTCTTTAACTTATAAGTTCATTGAGTGTTCTGTGGGAAAGTTTGTCAAAAGGGCCAATGCCAACCTAAGCTTCATTAGTAGAAAAATAAAATCTAGAGCCAAGGAGAAGATGATTCTGTTTCTGTGCCCTGTGCCCTGCTAAGACCAAAGTAGAATGTATGTTAAATTCTGGGCTGTCTGAATTTCCCAATTAATTTGTGTTTTCTTTTGAGGTAACAGGAATATCAAAACAAAGCAAAGGCAGAACAAAAATTTGTATGGGAAAACCAAAGTGCAGAAAGCCAGGAATGTTCTCAAACTGAAAGTATACATGAGAGACAAAGTTTGGAACTGGGAAATCAGGGCTAGTATGTTGTAATTATGCACAAAGGAGGCAGGAAAAAATGTCCATTAAAGTCTTTTATTGATTGAGACATGGAAACTGGGTTATTTGACCTAATTAATTTCTAAACTATAATAGTCACTAAGTTGGACTAATTTAGGGGACAGATTGAAAAAGTTAAGTTGAACAGCAGAAATGCATCATAAGTGTAAAAGCAGAAGCCAGAGGCCATGTGCATGCCAAGTTTCTTCAGCTGTGTCCAACTCTGTGAACCTATGGACTGTAGCCCTCCAGGCTCCTCTGTCCATGGGGTTATCCAGGTAAAAATACTGGAGTTGGTTGTCATGCCCTCCTCCAGGGGATCTTCCCTACCCAGGGATCAAACCCACGGCTCCTTCAGCTCCTGCATTGCAGGCAGATTCTTTGCTGCTGAGCCACCAGGGAAGCACAGACAGAGTCCAAAGAGTAAAAAGGAAGAGCCTAATGTAGGCACCCATGACTGGCTTTGGGAGATATCCCAGGAGCTCCAGTTCTAGCTGGAGGTTAGTATTTGGGGACTATGTAGGAGCCTAGTGCCCACCATTGTGCGAAAAGATCCCAGTCTCAGGGGGAAGCTTGGGAACCTGGGTAGGAAAAATCAGTGGGCCCAGATATTAGGAATCTGGAAAAGTCTGCCTTTATGCAGGGATAGTAAAGTCAGTTGTGAAGTTAACCCAGTGCTCCCTTCTATACCTCCAAAAGGTTGATATTTGTAAACCCAACACAGACTGTGTGTGTGCTTAGTTGCTCAATTGTGTCCAATTCTTTGTGACCCCGATGGACTGTAGCCTGCTAGGCTCCTCTGTCCATGCAATTTTCCAGGCAAGAATACTGGAACAGGTTGCCATTTCTTACTCCAAGGGATCTTCTAAACCCAGGGATTGAACCCTCATCTCTTTTGTCTCCTGTATTGGCAGATGGATTCTTTACCACTGCATTACCTGGGAACCCATCCAACACAAACTATAAGTGAGCTTCTCAAATGAGTGAGGAGTATCCTGAGCTTATTATTCTGGAAAGCAGACACTCCAGGAGGCTGGGATCTTAAACCCAGGGCTTTTTGCATATGTCTTTTGGAATCCTGGGACAATTAGGAGCCTATTTTAGAGCATTTGGGGCTCAAAATAAGAATTTGGGGACTTTATTCCTCTGACCATATGCATGAAATCAGAAAGTTAAGAGGAAGTAAATGCATCTGCCAAGGGCTTGTCCTGAGTGCTCTGGCTCATTCAGTTGCAAGGGAGATGAAATTGTGTGTTTTGCATGTATTTCTCAAGGAGGGCTTGAGTAGAACAAGGACCACAATAACAGAGAGATAATCACAATGATAACAACAAAGATATATGCACACTTGAGGCTAGTTTTGAGGAGACTACATAGAGATGCATGTGACCTTTATATGTATAGCAACAACTCCCACTAGTGAATATGACAATCAAGGTCATAGGCTTCTTTCATTGATATTAGTATTACCTCCTCTTAGAGGAAGACAGGGAGCAGAGGGGTAAGACAAGGGTGGAAGAAAGTTTTCCTCTACGTATGCACTCTTGTCACTATTCAATGCTTAAGCATACCAGTGTTCAGAGAGATTATATAAGTTTCTAAGAACAGTTTGTAGGCATAGTTAATTGTCAAGCATAGGTCTGTGTTATTCTAAACCAGTCTTTAAAACCATGATATATTTCTTTTAATGGGTCTGAGGGTGTCAGATAAAAAAGGCAAGTGCTGAGAAATCCAGTGGACAACCAAGATTTGCAGTTACATCAGTAAGGGGAGAGGAAGAGATTATCAGACCAGAAAACAGTCTAAGAGGTACTAAGGGGGTTACATATGTTATTTTTAAGTTTTACTGCAATACAACAAGGTAGTTGTTAGCTGGGATGACTAACTCTTCTGATGTGCTTAGGATTCATCTGCTTTTAGTGCTAAAATTCCTATATCCAAGAAACCCCTCAGCCTCAGGCAAACCTAGACTGTCATTTTGTTAGCTCACTTTACAAATGAAGACCATGTGTCTTATAAAGGTGCATACTCATTCAATGCCATGAAATTAGCAAGAAACATAGAAAAGACTACAAACTCCAACAGCCAAATCTTTCAGTTTCACAATGCTATATCCATGCTGTCTCTCCAGCAGCTCAAGAGGGCTAAAGAGGTGGTCTGGTAGTTTGGATGGCTTTGGCTTTGATATCATCTATTCATTTAGTAAACATTCATTAAATGTCAATCATTACGAAGAGTGCTGGGAATGGCTTCAAGGGACAGACAAACTGACAAATGGCTTCAGGGGAGAGTATAATGACTATATGGACCAGAAACCCTAGCAACACAGAGGCAATATCTGTATTCTTCCTGGAGGGATCAGAAAAAGACTTCACAGAGGAAGTAATATTTGAAGTGAGTCTTGAGTGATAACTAGAAACATATCAGTAAGGTAATTTTGTCTAAGGGAATCCTAGAAAGAGGAGGCAAAGACAAAAAAGAACATGGACATTTCTGGGATTTTAACAAAATTGAGAGCAGGATGGGAAAGGAAGTGATAAGAGAATAAATTGGAGATGTAGAAAAGGGTAATTTATCTACCCTACAAATATTTATAGAATATTTATTGTGTTCCACACACTATTGTGAGCACTAGGAATAGAGTAGTGAGCAAGACTACTCACTAGGCATTAGTGAGTCCACAGGCAAAGTCCATAGGCAAATAGTCCATTAAGCAAAGTCCTTAATGTTATGGAGTTTACTGTCTAGTATAAGAAGACAATCAACAACAAGAAAATACCAGATAGTTATAAGTGGTGTGCAAAAAATAAAATAAGGTGGTATGATAGACTCCCTGGGTGGATCTTAATTTGAGTGGTCCAGGAAGGCCCCTCTAAGGAGATGGCATTTAAACCGAGACCTAAATGATGAGAAGAAACTAGACATGAGACATTAGGAAAGTTCAAGAGCATTTTGGGCAGAAGAAATTGCTTCAGGAATACCCTAAGATGGGAATGAACTTGATATGTTTGAAGAAGAGAAAACAGAGATGAAGGTTTAGCAGGGGAGTAGGAGCATATTATTTAGATTTTTTCTCCTTTGAGTATCTTTTCTTGTGTGTGTCATTTTCTTTGAATGAGATAGTATCTCATTGAAAATACTGACCAGATGAACACCATGGTTTAATTTGGATTTTTAAAGGACTACTATTGCTGTCATGGTCATTCCAGTCGATTTTAGTTCACTGATTCCTAGAATGTCTATGTTCACTCTTGCCATCTCCTGTTTGACCACTTCCAATTTGCCTTGATTCATGGACCTAACATTCCAGGTTCCTGTACAATATTGCTCTTTACAGCATCAGACCTTTCTTCTATCACCAGTCACATCCACAACTGGGTATTGTTTTTGCTTTGGCTCCATCCCTTCATTCTGTCTGGAGTTATTACTCCACTGATCTCCAGGAGCATACTGGGCACCTACTGACCTGGGGAATTCCTCTTTCAGTATCCTATCAGTTTGCCTTTTCACACTGTTCATGGGGTTCTCAAGGCAATAATACTGAAGTGGTTTGCCATTCCCTTCTCCAGTGGACCACATTCTGTCAGACCTCTCCACCATGACCCGCCTATCTTGGGTGGCTACAAACGGCATGGCTAAGTTTCACTGAGTTAGACAAGACTGTGGTCCGTGTGATTAGATCGACTAGTTTCCTGTGATTATGATTTTAGTGTGTCTGCCCTCTGATGCCCTCTCTCAATACCTACCGTCTTACTTGGGTAAATGGACTGAAATGGGTGAATTTAACTCAGATGACCATTATATCTACTACTGTGGGCAGAAATCCCTTAGAAGAAATGGAGTAGCCATCATGGTCAACAAGAGAGTCCCAAATGCAGTACTTGGATGTAATCTCAAAAATGACAAAATGATCTCTGTTTGTTTCCAAGGCAAAACATTCAGTATTACAGTAATCCAAGCCTACACCCCAACCAGTAGTGCTGAAGAAGCCAAAGTTGAACGGTTCTATGAAGACTTACAAGACCTTTTAGAGCTAAAACAGCCAAAAGATGTCCTTTTCATAACAGGGGACTGGAATGCGAAAGTAAGAAGTCAAGAAACACCTGGAGTAACAGGCAAATTTGGCCTTGGAGGACGGAATGAAGCAGGGCAGAGGCTAATAGAGTTTTGCCAAGAGAAGGCACTGGTCATAGCAAACACCATCTTCCAACAACACAAGAGAAGACTCTACACATGGACATTAGCAGATGGTCAACACCGAAATCAGACTGATTATATTCTTTGCAGGCAGAGATGGAGAAGCTCTATACAGTTAGCAAAAACAAAACCAGGAGCCGACTGTGGCTCAGATCATGAACTCCTTATTGCCAAATTCAGACATAAATTGAAGAAAGTAGGGAAAACCACTAGACCATTCAGATATGACCTAAAGCAAATCCCTTATGATTATACAGTGGAAGTGAGAAATAGATTTAAGGGACTAGATCTGATAGATAGAGTGCCTGATGAACTCTGGATGGAGGTTCGTGACATTATACAGGAGACAGGGACCAAGACCATCCCCATGGAAAACAAATGCAAGAAAGCAAAATGGTTGTCTGAGGAGGCCTTACAAATAGCTGTAAAAAGAAGAGAAGCGAAAAGCATCTGAATGTAGAGTTCCAAAGAATAGCAAGGAGAGATAAGAAAGCCTTCCTCAGCAATCAAAGCAAAGAAATAGAGGAAAACAACAGAATAGGAAAGACAAGAGATCTCTTCAAGAAAATTAGAGATACCAAGGGAACATTTCATGCAAAGATGAGCTCGATAAAGGACAGAAATAGTATGGACCTAACAGAAGCAGAAGATATTAAGAAGAGGTGGCAAGAATACACAGAAGAACTGTACAAAAAAAGATCTTCATGACCAAGATAATCACGATGGTGTGATCACTCACATAGAGCCAGATATCTTGGAATGTGAAGTCAAGTGGGCCTTAGAAAGCATCACTACGAAAAAAACTAGTGGAGGTGACGGAATTCCAGTTGAGCTATTTCAAGTCCTGAAAGATGATGCTGTGAAAGTGCTGCACTCAATATGCCAGCAAATTTGGAAAACTCAGCAGTGGCCACAGGACTGGAAAAGGTCAGTCTTCATTCCAATCCCAAAGAAATGCAATGCCAAAGAATGCTCAAACTACCACATAATTTTACTCATCTCACATGCTAGTAAAGTCATGCTCAAAAGTCTCCAAGCCAGGCTTCAGCAATATGTGAAACATGAACTTCCAGATGTTCAAGTTGGTTTTAGAAAAGGCAGAAGAAGCAGAGATCAAATAGCCAACATCCGCTGGATCATGGAAAAAGAAAGACTATTCCAGAAAATCATCTATTTTTGCTTCATTGACTATGCCAAAGCTTTTGACTGTGTGGATCACAATAAACTGTGGAATATTCTGAAAGAGATGGGAATACCAGACCACTTGACCTGCCTCTTGAGAAACCTGTATGCAAGTCAGGAAGCAATAGTTAGAACTGGACATGAAACAACAGACTGGTTCCAAATAGGAAAAGGAGTATGTCAGGTTTGTATATTGTCACCCTGCTTATTTATCTCTTATGCAGAATACATCATGATGAACGCTGAACTGGCAGAAGCACAAGCTGAAATCAAGATTGTCGGGAGAAATATCAATAACCTCAGATGTGCAGATGACACCACCCTTATTGCAGAAAGTGAAGAGGAACTCAAAAGCCTCTTGATGAAAGTGAAAGAGGAGAGTGAAAAGGTTGGCTTGAAGCTCAACATTCAGAAAACGAAGATCATGGCATCTGGTCCCATCACTTCATGTGAAATAGATGGGGAAACAGTGGAAACAGTGTCAGACTTTATTTTTGGGGGGCTCGAAAATCACTGCAGATGCTGATTGCAGCCAGGAAATTAAAAGATGCTTACTCCTTTGAAGGAAAGTTATGACCAACCTAAATAGTATATTAAAAAGCAGAGACATTACTTTGCCGACCAAGGTCCATCTAGTCAAGGCTATGGTTTTTCCAGTGGTCATGTATGGATGTGAGAGTTGGACTGTGAAGAAAGCTGATTGCCAAAGGACTGATGTTTTTGAACTGTGGTGCTGGAGAAGACTCTTGAGAGTCCCTTGGACTGCAAGGAGATCCAACCAGTCCATTCTAAAGGAGATCAATCCTGCGTGTTTATTGGAAGGACTGATGCTAAAGCTGAAACTGCAGTACTTTGGCCACCTCAAGCGAAGAGTTGACTCACTGGAAAAAACTCTGATGCTGGGAGCGATTGGGGGCAGGAGGAGAAGGGGACGACAGAGAATGAGATGGCTGGATGGCATCACAGACTCGATGGACATGATTTTGAGTGAACTCCAGTATTTGGTGATGGACAGAGAGGCCTGGCGTGCTGTGATTCATGGTTTCATTTGTTCTAATCCTTGGGATGGTCCTACAAAGGCAGAAATCTCTATTCAAGACAGGAGTTTTTTTTTTTTTTTCTTAACATGTTTCTGTTTTATGTGAGAGAGAAAGTGAGTGAGAGACAAGAGAGGAGAGGAAAGGAGAGAGGATAAAAGGAGGAGAGTCCAGACACAAGAATCTAAAATCCTGTCCTCAATCAGTCTATGAGGTCCAGGAGTAAATTGCAGAGGGAGCAGTGTGAGGAAAGAAAGACTTGATGAACAAATCTTACTTTGGAGCTCTAGTCATGTTGAGATAGGCTTGACCTCATAGAGCCAGGAGGGCTCTATTTTTATCCCTAGTAGGCAAATCTAAGGCCTCTTTGCTAGTTCCCATCTGGCTTTATAAAAGATAGGAAGAGCAACCAATCCTCAAAGTAAACTGCTATGTTTTTTGAAACTTGAAGCTGCAAAGCTGAAAGAGTCAAGCTTGATGGGAATTTCAAGTAATATTTCTCAACAGCTGATCTGCAGATTCTCCTTAAAATGATGACATGTGCTTTAAGTCTCTCACATTTTTGATTCTGTGGGGGCAATAGAAATTTCTCTAGATTAGCAATGAAACCAAGGCCTTAGATGATAGAACTAGTCAGTTGAAATACCTATCACATTTGGAGAGAAAATCACTTTCACATGGATCAAAGCAGAGTCTCAGATTCAACAAGTAACTGGATTAAAAACTGCCAAAACCAAAGCAGGAAGGAAGAGTAATCCCACACTCCAAACTGCTTATTGAATTTTCCACCCCAGTTCCAGAATTAGGTGAGTAGGCAGAAGGAATTCATAACTTCAGCTAGAAGTGGCTGGGGGAGTTCAGAAGCTCACAGCTACCAGGATTTGATGTTCTCCCTCAAAGCATTCATGCTGTATACTCTGACTGCATTTACTCTGGGACTTTGATCTTGATTGTTTTCCCAAGTGTGTTTTCCCACTGAGAAGAGAATAAGCTGACATGAATACTCAGCTTTCTCAGGAGTGGTATTACTCACTGAAAATTAATAAATAGCATCTGATTTACAAATTAGTCTTTGGTGGCTCAGTGAGCGTAAATCAGTTTCTTGGGGTCAAATTCATCCTCAGGAAAATGGTTGTAATGGTGTTTATTAATCTGTAAGATTTAAATGGGATCTCTCAAAAGGGAATGAGCTATTCAACTGTAAAGTAGCTTAGGGTCAGTTCAGCCATGGCTTGACCGGCAGAACAATACAAAATTTTTAACATATGGATAATGCGAGGACTACAAAGAGAAGGAAGAGGGGGCAGTCCTAAGATGGTGAAGGAATATAACAGGGAGACCAATTTCTCCCCCACAAATTCACCAAAAGAACATTTGAAAGCTGAGTAAATTCCACAAAGCAACTTCTGAATGTCAGCAGAGCACATCAGGCACCCAGAAATGCAGCCCATTGTCTTCGAAAGGAGGTAGGAAAAAATATGAAAGATAAAAAGAGAGACAAAAGAGGTAGGGACGGGGCTCCATCCCAGGAAGGCAGTCTTAAAAAAGAGAGAAGTTTCCAAACACCAGGAAACACTCTCACTGGCAAGTCTGTGGTGAGCCATGGAACCACAGAGGGCAACATAAACGGGAGGAAAAAGAAATGAATAATTAAAACCCACAGATTATGTGCCCAACGGTAACTCCCAGCGGAGAAGCAGCGCAGACAAACGCATCCACCACTAGCAAGGGGGGGCTGGGCAGGGAGGCGCGGGCTGCATTCCTTAGAGTAAGGACCGGGCCTGAATGCCCAGAGGGCAATCTGAGGGAACTAACTTGAGATACTAAAGCAGACTGTGGGATAGCTCCCCTGCGAAAAGGTGAAAAGCCCTAACCTAAGAAACCACCAGAGCCGCTCACAGAACAAAGGACTGACTAGAGCTAGCTGGCTGCGGACAGCCCATCCCCAACTGAGACAGGCAGGGGAGGGCTGCCAGAGCCGGAAGGGGGCAATTGTGGCCCCAGAGAGGCATCATCAAACAAACTTCAAGCAGGCTTCGTTGCTAACCAAGACTTCTTAGGATTCTGGACGATCGACATCTGCCTGAAAAGGTGAGCCGGTTGTACACCCAGATAACTGAGCGGCAGGGAAGGGGAAGGTGATAATTCACAGAGACTATGCATGACAAACACCTCGTCACCTGAGCTGCTCGGTCCAGGGAAGGGCACAAAATTCAGGCCCAACCAAGTTTGCGCCTTTGTGAAGTACCCGAGTACCTGAACCTGAGCGGCTTTGACCTGGGAAGTGCATGCAACCCAGGGCCCGCCTCAGAGAGTTCCCAGCAGAGCAACCTAGAGCCTACGCAGTATAGACAGGGAAAGCACACACTCTGTGAGTGGGGGCAAACCCAGTGTGTCCGAGACACTGTGAGCACTCCCCAAAGACGCCAGTGACATTTGTTTTCAGTGTTCCTCCCTCCCCACAGCATGACTAAACAAGTGAGCCTTAAAAAGTGACCACCACCACCCACTTGTGTCAGGGTGGAAATTAGACACTGAAGAGAACAGCAAACAGAAGAACCTAATACAGAGGTAACCTCATTGGAAGTGACAGATGGAGAAGTCTTGAGGCTACTGCAAGAATAGGACTGAAAATCAGAGGCAGGAGGCTTAAATCCAAATCTTGAGAACACCAGAGAACTCAAGAGTCCAGGGAACATTAATCAATAGGAACTAATCAAACGCCTCCATACCTACACTGAAACCAAGCACCACCCAAGGGTCAACAAGTTCCAGAGCAAGGCATATCATACAGATTCCCAGAGACACAGGAATATAGCCCTGAGCGTCAAAATACAGGCTGGCCAAAGACACTCGAAACCCACTGACATCTCATAACTCGTTACTGAACACTTCACTGCACTCCAGAGAGAAGAAATCCAGCTCCACCCACCAGAACACCGACACAAGCTTCCCTAACCAAGAAACCTTGACAAGCCACCTGTCCAAACCCACCCAGGGCGAGGTAACTCCACAATAAGGAGAACTCCACAAACGGCCAGAATGCGGAAAGATCACCCCAAACACAGCAATATAAGCAAGATGAAGAGGCACAGAAATATCCAGCAGTTAAAGGAACAGGATAAATGTCCAGCAATCCAAACCAAAGAGGAAGAGATAGGGAATCTACCCGATAAATAATTCCAAATAATGATAGTGAAAATGATCCAAAATCTTGAAAACAAAATGGAGTTACAGATGAATAGCCTGGAGACAAGGATCGAGAAGTTGCAAGAAAGGTTTAACAATGATCTAGAGGAAATAAAAAAGTCAATATATAATGAATAATACAATAAATGAGATAAAAAAAAAACACTCTGGAGGGAACCAACAGTAGAATAACAGAGGCAGAAGATCGGATAAGTGAGGTAGAAGATAGAATGGTAGAAATAAATGAAACAGAGAGGAAAAAAGAAAAAAGAATTAAAAGAAATGAGGACAATCTCAGAGACCTCTGGGAAAATGTTAAACGCCCCAACATTCGAATCATAGGAGTCCCAGAAGAAGAAGAAGACAAAAAGAAAGACCATGAGAAAATACTTGAGGAGATAATAGTTGAAAACTTATCTAAAATGGGGAAGGAAATAATCACCCAAGTCCAAGAATCCCAGAGTCCCAAACAGGATAAACCCAAGGCGAAATACTCCAAGACACATATTAATCAAATTAACAAAGATCAAGCACAAAGAATAAATATTAAAAGCAGCAAGGGAAAAAAAAAACCAAATAAAACACAACGGGATTCCCATAAGGATAACAGCTGATCTTTCAATAGAAACTCTTCAGGCCAGGAGGGCATGGCAGGGCATACTTAAAGTGATGAAAGAAAATAACCTACAGCCCAGATTATGGTACCCAGCGAGGATCTCATTTAAATAGGAAGGAGAAATCAAAAGCTTTACAGACAAGCAAAGCCTGAGAGAATTCAGCATCACCAAACTAGCTCTCCAACAAATGCAAAAGGACCTTCTCTAGACAGGAAACACAGAAAGGGTGTATAAACTCGAACCCAAAACAATAAAGTAAATGGCAATGGGATCATACTTATCAATAATTACCATAAATGTAAATGGGTTGAATGCCCCAACCAAAAGACAGAGACTGGCTGAATGGATACAAAAACAAGAAACCTCTATATGTTGTCTGAAAAAGACCCACCTCGTAACAAGGGACATATACAGACTGAAAGTGAAGGGCTGAGAAAAGATTTTCCGTGGAAATAGAGACCAAAAGAAAGCAGGAGTAGCAATACTCATATCAGATAAAATAGACTTTAAAACAATGGCTGTGAAAAGAGACAAAGAAGGACACTACATAATGATCAAAGATTCAATCCAAGAAGAAGACATAACAATTATAAATATATATGCACTGAAGATAGGAGCACTGCAATATGTAAGACAAATGATAACAAGTATGAAAGGGGAAATTAACAATAACACAATAAGAGTGGGAGACTTTAATATCCCACTCACAGCTATGGATAGATCAACTAAACAGATAATTAACAAGGAGACACAAATGTTAAATGATACAATAGACCAGTTAGACCTAATAGATACCTATAGGACTTTTCACCCCAAAACAATGAATTTCACCTTTTTCTCAAGTGCACGCGGAACCTTCTCCAAGATAGATCACTTCCTGGGCCATAAATCTAGCCTTGGTAAATTCCAAAAAATTGAAATCATTCCAAGCATCTTTTCTGACCACAGTGCAATAAGATTAGATCTCAATTATAGGAGAAAAAAAACTATTAAAAATTCCAATATATGGAGGCAGAACAACATGCTCCTGAATAACCAACAAATCATAGGAGAAATCAAAAAAGAAATCAAAATATACATAGAAATGAATGAAAATTAAAACACAACAACCCAAAACCTCTGGGACACTGTAAAAGCAGTGCTAAGGGGAAGGTTCATAGAAATACAGGCATACTTCAAGAAACAAGAAAAAAGACCAGCTAAATAACCTAACTCTACACCTAAAGCAACTAGCAAAGGAATAATTGAAGAACCCCAGGTTTAGTAGAAGGAAAGAAATCTTAAAAATTAGGGCAGAAATAAATGCAAACGAAACAAAAGAGATCATAGCAAAAATCAACAAAGCCAAAAGCTGGTTCTTTGAGAGGATATATAAAATTGACAAACCACTAGCCAGACTTATCAAGAAACAAAGGGAGAAAAACCAAATCAATAAAATTAGAAGTGAAAATGGAGAAATCACAACACACAACACAGAAATACAAAGGATCATAAGAGACTACTATCAGCAATTATATGCCAATAAAATGGACAACTTGGAAGAAATGGACAAATCCTTAGAAAAGTACAACTTTCCAAAACTGAACCAGGAAGAAATAGAAAATCATAACAGACCCATCACAAGCACGGAAATTGAAACTGTAATCAGGAATCTTCCAGCAAACAAAAGCCCAGGTCCAGACGGTTTCACAGCTGAATTCTACCAAAAATTTGGAGAAGAGCTAACACCTATCCTACTCAAACTCTTCCAGAAAATTGCAGAGGAAGGTAAACTTCCTAACTCATTCTATAAGGCCACCAATATCCTAATACTGAAACCTTACAATGATGCCACAGAAAAAGAAAGCTACAGGCCAATATCACTGATGAACATAGATGCAAAAATCCTTAACAAAATTCTAGCAAACAGGATCCAACAACACATTAAAAAGACCATACATCATGACCAAGTGACCTTTATCCCAGGGATGCAAGGATTCTTCAATATCCATAAGTCAATCAATGTAGTACACCATACTAACAAATTGAAAAATAAAAGCCATATGATTATATCAATAGATGCAGAGAAAGCCTTTGACAAAATTCAACATCCATTTATGATAAAAACCCTCCAGAATGCAGGAATACAAGGAACATACTTCAATATAATAAAAGCTATATATGACAAATCCACAGCAAACATTATCTTCAATGGTGAAAATTTGAAAGCATTTCCCCTGAAGTCAGGAACAAGACAAGGGTGCCCACTCTCACCACTACTATTCAACATAGCTTTGGAAGTTTGGGCCACAGCAATCAGAGCAGAAAAATAAATAAAATGAATCCAAATTGGAAAAGAAGAAGTAAAACTTTCACTGTTTGCAGATGACATGATCCTCTACATAGAAAACCCTAAGGCTCCACCAGAAAATTACTAGAGGTAATCAACGAATATAGTAAAGTTGCAGGATATAAAATCAACACACAGAAATCCCTTGCATTCCTATACACGAATAATGAGAAAATAGAAAGTGAAATTAAGGAAAGAATTCCATTCAGGAAAAGAATAAAATACTTAGGAATGTAACTACCTAAAGAAACAAAAGACCTATATAGAGAAAACTATGAAACACTGGTGAAAGAAATCAAAGAGGACACTTATAGATGGAGAAGTATACTGTGTTCATGGATTGAAAGAATCAATATAGTGAAAATGAGTATAGTACCCAAAGTAATCTATAGATTCAATGCAATCCCTATCAAGCTACCAATGGTATTTTTCACAGAGCTAGAAGAAATAATTTCACAATCTGTATGGAAATAGAAAAAACCTCGAATAGCCAAAGCAATCTTGAGAAAAGAATGGAAATGGAGGAATCAACATGCTGGACTTCAGGCTCTACTTCAAATCCACAAGATTTGTAGTAGACAGTATGGTACTGGCATAAAGACAAAAATGTAGATCAATGGAACAAAATAGAAATCCCAGAGATAAATCCATGTACCTATGGACACCTTATCTTTGACAAAGGAGGCAAGAATATTCAATGGAGAAAAGACAATCTCTTTAACAAGTGGTGCTGGGATAACTGGTCAACCACTTGTAAAAGAATGAAACTAGAACACTCTCTAACACCATACACAAAAATAAACTCAAAATGGATTAAACATCTAAATGTAAGACCAGAAACTATAAAACTCCTAGAGGAGAATATAGGCAAAACACTCTCTGACATAAATCACAGCAGGATCCTCCATGATCCACCACCCAGACTATTGGAAATAAAACAAAAAATAAACAAATGGACCTAATTAAAATTAAAAGCTTCTGCACAACAAAGGAAACTATAAGCAAGGTGAAAAGACAGCCTTCAGAATGGGAGAAAATAATAGCAAATGAAGCAACTGACAAAGGATTAATCTCAAAAATATACAAGCAAATCCTGCAGCTCAATTCCAGAAAAATAAACAACCCAATCAAAAAATGGGCCAAAGAACTAAACAGACATTTCTCCAAAGAAGACATACAGATGGCTAACAAACACATGAAAGGATGCTCAACATCCCTCATAATCAGAGAAATGCAAATCAAAACCACAATGAGGTACCATTTCGTGCCAGTCAGAATGGCTGCTATCCAAAAGTCTACAAGCAATAAGTGCTGGAGAGGGTGTGGAGAAAAGGGAACCCTCTTACACTGTTGGTGGGAATGCAAACTAGTACAGCCACTATGGGGAACAGTGTGGAGATTCCTTAAAAAACTGGAAATAGAACTGCCATATGACCCAGCAATACCACTGCTGGGCATACACACCGAGGAAACCAGAATTGAAAGTCACGTGTACCCCAGTGTTCATCGCAGTGCTTTTTGTAATAGCCAGGACATGGAAGCATCCTAGATATCCATCAGCAGATGAATGAATAAGAAAGCCTTGGTACATATACATGATGGAATATTGCTCAGCCATTAAAAATACATTTGAATCAGTTCTAATGAGGTGGATGAAACTGGAGCCTATTATACAGAGTGAAGTAAGCCAGAAAGAAAAACACCAATACAGTATACTAACGCATATATATGGAATTTAGAAAGATGGTAACGATAACCCTGTATACGAGACAGCAAAAGAGGCACAGATGTACAGAACGGTCTTTTGGACTCTTTAGGAGAGAGCGAGGATGATTTGGGAGAATGACATTGAAACATGTATATTATTATATGTGAAACGAATCACCAGTCCAGGTTCGATGCATGATACAGGATGCTCGGGGCTGGTGCACTGGGATGACCCAGAGGGATGATATGGGGAGGGAGGTTGGAGGGGGTTTCAAGATGGGGAACACATGTACACCCGGAGAGGATTCATGTCAATATAGCAAAACCAATACAATAATGTAAGGTAATTAGCCTGGAATTAAAATTTTAAAATAAATTTTATAAAAAAGAGAAGGAAGAGAATATGGAACAGAAAAAATATTTGAAGCTTAGTGGGCACTGTCAAACTTTCCTGCATTACCAACCCGATGTGTGTTTAATTGCTCAGTCGTATCTGACTCTTTGAAACCCCATGGAATGTCGTCTGCCAGACTCCTCTGTCCATGGGGATTCTCCAAGCCAGAATACTGGAGTGGGTTGCCATGCTCTCCTCCAGGGGATCTTTCCAAACTAGGAATCAAACCCAGGTCTCCCGCATTGCAGGCAGATTCTTTATCAGCTGAGCTATTTGGGAAGCCCCTATGTGAAGAACAAATGGATGACAACTCACACAATTTGGCAAAGGAAATCAAGATACAGATTCATTCATCACATCAGAACCCAAAGAAGATAAATATGAAGAAACTACACTTGAATACATAACAGGCAATCTTCTAGAAATGAAAGATAAAAAGAAATCTAGAAAATAGCCAGTGCAAAATGACAGCTTATACATGGGACAATTATTTATGGAACAATTTAAATATATGAAACATTTCAAATCATTATATTCAGAATTCATGATGTCCAGAGGAGAGCGGAGGAGTATCATTTAAGTGCTGAAAGAAAAACTGTCAGTTTAGAGCTCTACATCTAGTAAAAATATCCTTCAAAAATGGAGGTAAAATTAAGATATTCTCATATAAAGGAATTCTGAAATAACTCATTGCCACTAAAACTAGACTATACAAAAACTAAACAGGATTCTTTAGGTTGTAGAAAAATCATGCTCAAGGGAAACCCAGGTCTTTGGGATTAAATGAAAAGCATCGAAAATATAAATATTTTGGTAAATATAAAAAATTATTTTTTCTCTTCAGTTCAGTTCAGTCACTCAGTCGTGTCCGACTCTTTGTGACCCCATGAATCGCAGCACGCCAGGCTTCCTGTCCATCACCAACTCCCGGAGTTCACTCAAACTCACCTCCATTGAGTTGGTGATGCCATCCAGCCATCTCATTCTCTGTCGTTCCCCTTCTCCTCCTGACCCCAATCCCTCCCAGCATCAGAGTCTTTTCCAGTGAGTCAACTCTTCGCATGAGGTGGCCAAAGTATTGCAGTTTCAGCTTTAGCATCAGTCCTTCCAATGAACACCCAGGACTGATCTCCTTTAGAATGAACTGGTTGGATCTCCTTGCAGTCCAAGGGACTCTCAAGAGTCTTCTCCAACACCACAGTTCAAAAGCATCAATTCTTTGGCGCTCAGTTTTCTTGATGATCCAACTCTCACATCCATAGTGACCACTGGAAAAACCATAGCCTTGACTGGACAGACCTTTGTTGTGAAAGTAATATCTCTGCTTTTTAATATTCTGTCTAGGTTGATTATAACTTTCCTTCCAAGGAGTAAGAGTCTTTTAATTTCACAGCTGCAATCACCATCTGCAGTTATTTTGGAGCCCAGAAAAATAAAGTCTGACACTGTTTCCACTGTTTTTCCATCTATTTCCCATGAAGTGATGGGACCAGATGCCATGATCTTAGTTTTCTGAATGTTGAGCTTTAAGCCAACTTTTTCACTCTCCTCTTTCACTTTCATCAAGAGGCTTTTTAGTTCCTTTTCACTTTCTGCCCTAAGGGTGGTGTCATCTGCATATCTGAGTTTATTGATATTTCTCCCTAAAACATGGCTTACTGTATATGTGTGTGACTAAGACTGACTTAAATATATAATGTATGTAGATTAGTGTACATAGTTATATGTATTAAATATTTTATAAAAGATGAGGATTGCTGTAATAATAAATGTATATGTTGCCAGTTTTATATTTTCTATGAAGTTGATATCTATTAACTCCAAACACATGGTGAAAAGTTTGGTATGTATACTACAATCTGTAGGATAACCACTTAAAAATGCAAATAAGATAAACTAAAAAGCCAATAGAAAAAATGAATATCTAAAAGATGTTTACAATGAAAAAAATTAGCAAATCCAAAAAAAGACAGGAAAAAGAAATAGTAGAACAAAAGCTAGAAGAGACAAATTGAAAAAACTGAATAAAATTATAATCTTAAATCCAACCATTTCAATTAATTGCATTAAATTTTTATAGACTAAGTGCTCTAACTGAAATGTAGGGATTATCAAAATGCATTAAAAAAGCAAACCAAACTATATGTTATCTACAAGAAGCACACTATAAATGTAAAGACTCAGGTTGAAAGAAAATGGATTCAAATGGCTATGCCTGGCAAATAATCATATGAAGTCTGAAATGGCTATATTAATATATCTGATAAAATAGGCACCATAATAAGAAATATTACCCGAAAGATTGCTATTTCATTACTGCCCAATTACATATTCATCAGGAATAAAAATCCTAAACATGAATATGATTAATAAAAAAGCCTATGAACTATGTTGAATAATAGTGGTGAAAGTGGACACCATTGTCTTGTTCCTGATCTTAGGGGGAATGCTTTCAGTTTTTCACCATTGAGAATAAAGTTTACTGTAGGTTGGTCATATATGGCCTTTACTATGTTGAGGTAGGTTCCTTCTATGCCCATTTTTGAAGAGTTATAATCATAAATGGGTGCTGAAATTTCTCAGTCTTTTTCTGCATCTATTGAGATTATCATATGATTTTTATCTTTCCATTTGTTAATAAGGTGTATCCCATTGATTATTTGTATGCATTTAAAAATCCCTGCATTCCTGAAATAAAAGCAACTTGATCATGGTGGATCAACTTTTAGATGTGTTGCTGAATTCTGTTTGCTAAAATTTTGCTGAGGAATTTTGCATCTATGTTCATCAGTGATACTGGCCTGTAGTTTTCTTTTTTGTGTTGTCTTTGTCTGGTTTTGATATCGGGGTGATGGTAGCCTCATAGAATGAGTTTGGAAGTGTTCCTTCCTCTGCAATTTTTTGAAAGAGTTTTAGAAGGACAGGCATTAGCTCTTCTCTAAATGTTTGATATAATTCTCCTGTGAAGCCATCTGGTCCTGGGCTTAAATTTTGTGGAGACTTTTGATCACAGCTTCAATTTCAGTGCTTGTAATTGGGTTGTTCGTAATTTCTATTTCTTCCTGGTTCAGTCTTGGAAGATTGAACTTTTCTAAGAATCTGTCCATTTCTTCCAGGTTGTTCGTTTTATTGCCATGTAGTTGTTCATAATAGTCTCTTATAATCGTTTGTATTTGTGCATTGCCTGTTGTAACCTTCCCTTTTACATTTCTAATTTTTTAATTTGATTCTTCTCTCTTTTTTCTTTTTGAGTCTGGCCAAATGTTTGTCAGTTTTATCTTCTCAAAGAACCAGCTTTTAGTTCTATTAATCTTTACTATTTTTTCTTTCATTTTGTTTTCATTCATTTCTGCTTGGATCTTTATGATTTCTTTCCTTCTACTAATTTTGGTGTTTTTTTCTTCTTCTTTTTCCAGTTGTTTTTGGTGTAAAGTTAGGTTGTCTATTCAATGTTTTTCTTGTTTCTTGAGGTAGGATTGTATTGGTATAAACTTCCCTCTTAGAACTGCTTTTGCTGCATCCCATAGGTTTTGAGTTTTCATATTTTCATAGTCATTTGTTTCTAGAGAGTTTTTTATTTCCCATTTGATTTCTTCAATAACCTGTTGGCTATTTAAAAATATATTGTTTAATCTCCATGTGTTTGTGTTTCTTACAGTTTTTTTCATGTAATTGATATCTAGTCTCAAAGCATTGTGATTGGAGAAGATGCCTGATATAATTTCAATTTTCTTAAAATTACTGAGGTTCAATCGGTGATCAAAGATGTGGTTTATCCTGCAGAATGTTCCATGTGCACTTGAAAAGAAGGTGTATAATTCTGCATTTGGATGGAATGTTCTGAAGATATCAATGAGATCTCTCTCATATAATGTATCATTTAAGACTTGTGTTTCACTATTAATTTTCTGTTTTTTATGATCTGTCCATTGGTGTGAGTGAGGTCTTAAAATCTCCTACTATTTTTGTGTTACTATCAATTTCTCCTTTTATGTCCGTTTGTGTTGTCTTATGTAGTGAGGTGCTCCTATGTTGGGTGCATACATATTTACAATTTTTATGTCTTCCTCTTGGATTGATTCCTTGATCATTATGTAGTGTCCTTCCTTATCTCTTGTAATCTTCTTTGTTTTAAGATTTATTTTTTCTGATATGAGGATTGCGACTCTAGCTTTTTTTTGCTTCCCATTTGCATGGAATATATTTTTCCATCCTCTCACTTTCAGTCTATAAGTGTCTTTAGGTCTGAAATGGGATTTTTGTAGACAGCATATATGTGGCTTTTGTTTTTGTATCCATTCAGCCAGTCTTTTCTTTTGGTTGGAGCATTTAATCCACTTACATTTAAAGTGTTTATTGATATGTATGTTCCTATTGCCACTTTCTTAATTGTTTGCAGTTAATTTTGTAGATCTTTTTTCTTCTCTTGTATTTCTTGACTATATAAGTCCCTTAAACATTTGATGTAAAACTGGTTTGGTGGTACTGAATTCTCAACTTTTGCTTATATGAAAAGCTATTTATTTCTCCATTAATTTTGAATGAGATCCTTGATGGGTACAGTAATCTTCATTGTAGATTTTTCCCTTTCAGTACTTTAAATATATCATTCCATTCCCTTCTGGGCTGCAGTTTGCTGAAAGATAAGCTGTGAAGCCTATGGAGCTTCCATTGTACGTTACTTGTTGCTTCTCCCTTGCTGCTATTAATATTCTTTATGTTTAGTCTTTGTTAGTTTGATTAGTATGTGTCTTCGCATTTTTCTCCTTGGGTTTATCCTTTTTGGGACTCTTTGTTCCTCTTGGACTTCATTGACTGCTTTCTTTTCTATGTTTGGGAAATTGTCAACTATTATATCTTCAAAAAATTTCTCATACCCTTTCTTTTTCTCCTCTTCTTGGTGCATTTGATATTGTCCCAGAAGTCTCTGAGACTATCCTCAGTTCTTTTCATTCTTTTTACTTTATTCTGCTCTTCAGAGGTTATTTCCACCATTTTATCTTCCAGCTCACTGATTCGTTCTTCTGCTTCAGATATTCTGCTATTGATTCCTTCTATAGTATTTTTAATTTTAGTAATTGTGCTATTTATCTCTGCATGTTTATTCTTTAATTCTTCTAGGTCTCTGTTAATTGATTCTTGCATCTTCTCCATTTTGTTTTCAAGGTTTTTGATCATCTTTACTATCATTATTCTAAATTCTTTTTCAGGTAGTTTTCTTGTTTCCTCTTCATTTATTTGGACATCTGTGTTTCTAGTTTGTTCCTCCATTTGTGTAGTATTTCTCTGCCTTTTCCTTATTTTTTTAACTTATTGCATTTGAGGTCTGCTTTTCCCAGGCTTCAAGGAAAGTTGAATTTTTTTCCTTGAAGAACGTTGAATTCTCTCTTCCTTTTGGTTTCTTCCCTCCTAAAGTTGGTCCAGTGGTTTGTGTGAGCTTCATATAAGGTGAGATTTGTACTGAATTTTTGTTTGTTTGTTTATTTTTCTTCTGATGGGCAAGGCTGAGTGAGGTGGTACTCCTGTCTGCTGATGATTTGGTTTATATTTTTGTTTTGTTTGTTGTTTAGATGAGGCATCCTGCACAGGGTGCTACTGGTGGTTGGGTGATGCTGGGTCTTGAATTCAAGTGGTTTCCTTTGTGTGAGTTCTCACTATTTGATACCCCCTAGGGTGAGTTCCGTGGTAGTCTAGGGGCTTGGAGTCAGTGCTACCACTCCAAAGGCTCAGAGCTTGATCTCTAGTGAGGAATAAAGATTCTACAAGTGGTTTGTTACGGCATTAAATGAGATTAAAACAAATATCCAGAAAACAAGAAACCAAAGATTAACCCCAGACAATTAATTGTTACAAAGCCATGCAAATAATAATTAAAATAATGGAATATACACATATACATATACACCCATGAGTAAAGGCAAAACAGTCCAACAAAAATAAAGATTGACCTTGCGAATAAAGGAAATAAAAAATTATTTTTATGAGTTAAGAACAAAACTAACTAAAGAACAAACTGGAAAACAAAATTAAAACAAGGTGCCAAGTGGGGATTAAAGCAATTAAAACAAAACTAACAATTATGTTGAGAGGAAAGAAAGAAAGAATAGATATGCAAAGTTAAATAAAGGTAGCTGAAGAAGACTTATATACATGAAGATTAACTACAAGGTTAAAAGAACAGTAGGAAAGCTATACAAAGGAATAAATGTAGAAAAAATATAATAGGTTTAAAAAATTAAAATTATAAAAAGAGGAAAGAAGTAAAGAAATGGAGGAAGGAAGAAAAAGGAGGGGGGAGAAAAACTCCACAGAACTGAAAACCCCTAAAATAGAGGCAGAAGTTTATAATGACCATAAAATGTGTGATTGAATATACACATATACATGTACACCCATAAGCAAAATCAAAACAGTCCATCAAAAGTAAAGTACAATCGATTGAACTGGCTAACAAAGGAAACCAAAAATTATATCTACCAGAAGAAAACTCACTAAAGCACAAACTGGAAAACAAAACTAAAGCAAGGTGCCAATTGGGGAATAAAGCGATGAAAATAAAACTAACAAATATATTAAGAGGAAAGGAAAGAAAGAAAGAATAGATATACAAAGTTAAATAGAGGTAGATAAAGGTTTATATACATTAAAGATTAACTGCAAAGGGAAAAGAACAGTAGGAAATGCAAACAAATGAATACATGTAGAAAAATAATAATAGGTTTAAAAAATTAAAAAAAGAGAAAAAAGAACAAAAAGGAAAACTCCACAGAACTGCAAAATCCCAATGTAGAGGCAGAGGTTTATAACAGCAGCAAAAAAATGTGACTGAGGGAAAAAAAAAAACTAAAAATTGTAATTGGATTTCATCAGTTCAGTTCAGTTCAGTCGCTCAGTCGTGTCCGACTCTCCGCGACCCCATGAATCACAGCACGCCAGGCCTCCCTGTCCATCACCAACTCCTGGAGTTCACTCAAACTCATGTCCACAGTGCTAATAAAATCAACAACTACAACAGAGTGAGGGAAAAGGAAAAAAAAAGAAAAATATTCAAAATAATCTACAAAACAAGTTAAAACATAAGAGTAATATATGTTTTTCTTGAGTCGCTGCTATCAGAGTCCTTTCCTTCGCTGGGAGTCACAGTCCACCTCACCTCCCTAGGATGCCCTCCAACACTGTGCTGACCTCTGGACCTGCTGTGTGGGAAGCTCAGACTCTAATCCGGTCCTACTCCTGTGTATTCTTCCCTCCAATGTCCAGAGTTATCAGAACTTTCAGAACTGTGTTTTTTTGTGGGAGCTCTCAATGACCTTTTATATATTCCATAGACGCAGAGTCTGCCTAGTTGATCGTGTGGATTTAATCTTCACCTTATACAGCTGGCGAGAAGCTTTTGGATCTTCTTCTTTAGCCACACTGCCCCTGGGTTTCCAACTGTGGTTTTATTTCGACATCTGCATGTGCATCGTCCACTGGGATTTGCTCCTGAGGCTGCCCTGGAGGACTTGAATTTGCCCCTGTGAGAGCCAGGTGTGGAGGTGGTGCAGCTGCTTGGGTTTCAGGGTTTCTTGCAGCACCAGATACTCAGGGGACTTGGTGGCTAGGGAAGCAGGGAATATAGTGCTCTGGCTATGGTTTTTCCAGTGGTCATATATGGATGTGAGAGTTGGACTGTGAAGAAAGTTGAGCACCAAAGAATTGATGCTTTTGAACTGTGGTGTTGGAGAAGACTATTGAGAGTCCCTTGGACTGCAAGGAAATCCAACCAGTCCATCCTAAAGGAGATCAGTCCTTGGTGTTCATTGGAAGGACTGATGCTGAAGCTGAAACTCTGGGATTGCGGGCAGGAGGAGAAGGGGACGACAGAGGATGAGGTGGCTGGATGGCATCACCGACTCGATGGACATGAGTGTGGCTAAACTCCAGGAGTTGGTGATGGACAGGAAGGCCTGGCGTGCAGGGGTTGCAAAGAGTCGGACACGACTGAGTGACTGGACTGAACTGAACTGAAAAAGGGTAAGGCAACAAGTATTGGCCAATATGCTCCAGTATTCATGCCTCAAGAACCCTCCTCATTGACAGAGAAGGCTGGCAGGCCACAGTCTACAGAGTCGCAAAGAGTGAGACATTACTAAAGCTATCCTGCACGCATAGACACAAGACCTTTTTCTTGCCTGTGGCAGCTCTGCCCCAGTAAGAGTCGAGCATGAACGTGGTGCAACTGCTTGGCTTGCCAGGACTCTGGTGGCCTCAAGTGTGTAGGGACATGGACTGCCTCTGTGGCAGGAGTTATGGCCCTATCAGAGTCTTTTTTCAAGCCTCTTGTAGCTGGTTATCAGAAGGCCTCTTTGGTCAGTCTTTCTCTGTAGCTCCCTCCATTCAGGTTCTTAGATGGCTCCCTTGCCTGGGGTCCTTCTCTGTAATTTGGTGCATCAGGCACATAGAGGGGCCCCCCTGGCTGGGGTCCTACTCTGTAGATTGGCTCATCAGACACTTAAAGGGGCACCTTGGGTGGGGTCCTACTCTGTAATTCAGTGTGTCAGCACTGTATTTCAGGTGTTTGATGGGCCAGCCTCTCTATTGTTCAGCTGCCGATGCTGGCCTGTGGGGAGAGAGAGGCTATGGTGATGGCTCCATCCCTATGCATGACTCAGCAGTATCACCTTGCTTCCATGACTGCCTGGCTTTCCTCCACAGGCATTTTCCCACCACAATCTCCTCCCTCACATCCCCTCGATCCATCTCTCCACAGTCAACAGCAGCCCTCACCCTGGGATTGCTCCACAATTCCTAAACTCCAGCTACCAGCTGCTGTGCCTTCCAGGGGACCTGCATCCCTATCCAGGGTAGGCATGACTGCTCAAGGACTGTCTGATTCTCATTCCATTTAGGCTGCCACAAATCAGCTGTTTCACTCTTAGCTTTAAATGTTTCTCATCTGACTCAGACAGTTGCCCCAATGTGGGGATTGGACCCCTGCTCCAGTTCCCCCACTGGCTGAGGTCAGGTCCAGTCCTACTAACTCTCCTGTTTTGTCCCCCTAGTTCCTTTGTCCTACAGAGTTTTGCATGGTTCTATGTATTCTTTTCCATTGGTCAGATACTCCTGTCTACTTTCAGCTGGTATTCTGCATGCATTTATGTGTCTGAAGCTTTATTCCTGATGTATCCATGGAGAGAGATGTACTCCACATCCACCTACTCTGTCATCTTGTTCTCGCCAAAACTTATGAATTTTTGCCTAACTGAAATTTATGATATTTTGATTCTATTTGTTTGAGTTAATGTAAATAGAATGCTAAATTTCTAATTTAAAATGACAGATGTGCAACAACCAACAAAAGTTTATTGAATAACAGGAATTATACTCAATATCTTGTAATAAC
The DNA here is from genome assembly GCF_049115385.1 of Moschus berezovskii. NCBI lineage: Eukaryota > Metazoa > Chordata > Mammalia > Artiodactyla > Moschidae > Moschus > Moschus berezovskii. The sequence continues at coordinate 59,646,846 of NC_142488.1, read as the reverse complement.
CTATATTGCAAAATAATTTCAAAAATAATATGTGTTTATTTATAACTGAAACACACAGAAAAAAGAATTATACGTTTTGAAATTTCATTAAGTTTATCTTTTTGCCAGTTTTTCTAAATGTCCTATGGATATCTAATAACAATGTATGATATAAAATTTTAAATATAGTTGTGTAGGATATACAATTAATAAAGTTAAGTATAAATCTATTATTTTAAAATTATGAATATGACAACATTTATATACTCCTTATTTTTTCTGCACTTGATAAAATATTCAGAGAAATATTAATATGTCTCACTATGATTTTATATTTTTAATCTTCCCTTATATGTCTTCTGATTTTTGCTTTATATATCTTTGTTTCTTTGTTGTTAGGTGTCTAACGTTTTATCATGTCTATATTCTTTGTGAATTGTATCTTTTGTCATTAAAGACATTTATCTTTGTTTCATTTAAAATAAATGAATATAAAAGAAAAAAGAGGAGAAGGAGGAGGGATAGAAAAAAAGGGATGGGGGAAATAAGATTACAGATCAGTAAAATTCATGAATATAGATCCAAACATGCTAAACAAAATATTAGCAAGTCAAGTCAAACAATATACATAAAGGCAATACACAGTGACCAAGTGGAGCTTATCCCAAAATGCAAGGTTGGTTTTGCACTTGAAAATTCGGTGTAATTCACCATATTGGCAGAATAATGAGAAACAAAAAAAAATATCATTTTAATAAGTGCAGAAATACTATTTGACGAAATTCAGGGCTCATTCGTGATTAAAATCCATCTGAAGCTGAAACTCTAATACTTTGGCCACCTGATGCAAAGAGCTGACTCATTGGTAAAGACCCTGATATGGGGAAAAATCGAGGGCAGAAAGAGAAGGGGGCAACAGAGGATGAGATGATTGGATGGCATCATCAACTCAATGGACACGAGTTTCAGCAAACACCAGGACAAGGAAGCCTGGCGTGCTGCAGTCCATGGGGTCACAAAGAGTCAGACACGACTTAGCAAATGAAAAACAATTCATGATTAAAATCCTTCAGGAAAATAGAAATAGGTATAACTTCGCCAAAATGAGGAAACTGTGAGTAAAAGTACAGCTTAAATTATTTTTAATGATGAAATATTGAGGACTTCCTTATTAATATCAGAAAAATAAAACAATTCCCACCCTCACCACTTCTATTCAAGATTGTACTGGCAATCCTACTCATCAGAATAGTGAAGTGGACAAAAAGGCATAAACTTTAGAAAGGAAGAAGTATATCTCACATTTTTATATAATCATGTTAAACATTTTGAAAATGAATTATTAAAAAATTAAAATAGAACTAAAACCACAGTACACTTAGGATAAAACACTTACTAAAACTGTGCAATGTTGCTGAGATTAATAAATGAAGGACTAAATAAATGTGGAGATACATTATATTTATGAATTGAAGGCCTCAATATTATTAATATGTCAAGTCTTGCTAAACTGTTTTACAGATTCAACATAATTTAAGTAGAAATTTCAGCAGATTTTTGAAATAATTGGCAAGATGATTCTAAAATTTCTATGGCAATGCAAATAACAGAATAATTTTTTAAAAAATATGGGATATAATTGCTTTACAAGTTGTGTTACTTTCTGCTGTACAACAAAATTAATCAGCTATATATATACATATATCCTTTCCCTCCTGAACTTCCCTCCCACCCCACCCCAGTTCCACCCATCTAGGTCAATACAGAGCACTAAGATGTGCTTTCTGTACTAAACAGCATGTGCACTTGCTGTCTCTTTTATACATGGCAGTGCACATATGTCAGTCCCAATCTCCCAATTCATCTCACCCTCTTCCTCCACCATGTCCACATGTCCATTTACGCCAGTGTCTCTATTCCTGCCCTGCACATAGGTTCATCTGTACCATTTTTCTCGATTCCATATATATGAGTTAATATATGATATTTGTTTTTCTCTTTTTGATTTATTTCATAATGTACGACAGACTTTAGGTCCATCCACATCTCTACATATGACCCAATTTTGTCCCTTTTTATGTCCAAGCAATATTCCATTATATATGTACCATATCTTTATCTATTCCTCTGTTGATGGACATTTAAGGTTGCTTCCTTGTCCTGGCTATTATAAATAGTGCTGCTATGAACATTGGATTTTATGTATCATTTAACATTATGGTTTTCTCAGTAGTGGGATTGTTGGGTTATATGGTAGTTCTATTTTTAATTTAGTTTTTTTTTTTTTTTACTCTATACTTCTCCCCATACTGGCTATTTCAATTTCTACTCCCACCAACATTACAAGAGGGTTCCCTTTTCTCCATACTCTCTCCAGCATTTATTGTTTGTAGATTATTTGATGATGGCCACTCTGATTATTGTGAGGTGATATCTCACTGTAGCTTTTATTTGAATTTCTTTAATAATAAGTGATGCTGAGCATCTTTTCATGTATTTGTTGGCCATTTATATATCTTCTTAGGAGATATGTCTATCTAAGTCTTCCACCTAATTTTTGATTGGGTTGTTTATTTTTTTTGATTTGAGCTACATGAGCTGTTGTATATTTTGGAGATTAATCCCTCATCAGATGCCTTATTTGCAAATATTTTATCCCATTCTGAGGGTTGTCTATTTGTTACATTTATGGTTTTCTTTTCTGTGCAAAATATTTTAAATTTAATTAGGTCCTGCTTATTTATATTTGCTTTTATATTCATTATATATGAATATCTATTCATTAATCTGGGAGGTGGGTCAAAAAAAATTCTTGGGATTTATGTCAAAGAGTACTCTGCCTACGTTTTCCTCTGAGTTTATAGTGTCTGACCTTAAATATAGGTCCTTAATCCATTTTGAATTTATTTTTGTGTATGGTATTATGCTGCTGCTGCTGCTAAGTTGCTGCAGTCGAGTCCGACTCTGTGCGACCCCATAGATGGAAGCCCACCAGGCTCCCCTGTCCCTGGGATTCTCCAGGCAAGAACACTGGAGTGGGTTGCCATTTCCTTCTCCAATGAATGAAAGTGAAAACGAAGTCACTCAGTCGTGTCCAACTCTTTGTGACCACACAGACTGCAGCGTACCAGGCTCCTCTGTCCATGGGAATTTCCAGGCAAGAGTACTGGAGTGGGGTGCCATTGCCTTCTCTGGTATGGTGTTATAGAGTATTCTAATTTCATTTTTTACATGTAGCTGTCCAGTTTTCCCAGTACCACTTATTGAAGAGACTGTCTTTTCTCCACTGTATATTAGTGCCCGCTTTGATGTAAATTAGGTGACCATAGGTTTATGGGTTTGTCCCTGGGCTTTTTATCCTGTTCCGTTGATTCCTTCACTTCCATGTCTCTTAAGATATTTTTGGTTATTCTTTGGGTCTTTTGTGTTTCCATACAAATTGTATTTGTTTTTGTTCTAATCTGTGAAAACTGCCATTGGTAATTTGATAGGAATTGCATTGAATTTGTAGATTGCTTCTTGGTGGCTTCCCAGGTGGCGATAGTGGTACAAACAAACAAACAAGCAAAAAAACAAACAAACAAACAAACAAAAAACCGCCTACTATTTCAGGAAACATAAGGGACAGAAATTCAATCCCTGGGTCAGGAAGATTCCATGGAGGAGGACATGGCAACCTATTCCAGTATTCTTGCCTGGAGAATCCCATGGACAGAAGAGTCTGGTGGGCTAAAGTCCATAGGGTCACAAAGAGTCGAATACAAATGAAGCGATTTAGCACACATGCACAAATTGTAAAAATTTTTGTTCTAAGTCAGTGAAAAATGCCATTGGTAATTTGACAGTGATTGCATTGAAATTGTAGACTGCTTCGGATAGTATTGTAATTTTTACCATATTGATTCTTCCTATCCAAGAATATGGTATATCTCTCCATCTCTTTTTGTCATCTTTGATTTCTTTCATCATTGTCTTACAGTTTTCTGAGTACAGGTCTTTTATCTCCTTAAGTAGGTTTTCTTGTTATTGTTCAGTAGCTAAGTCATGTCCAACTTTTTGTGACCCCATGGACTCCAGCATGCTGGGCTCCTCTGTCCTTCACTATCTCCTGGAGTTGCTCAGATTCATGTTCATTGAGTCGGTGATGGTATCTAACCATCTCATCTTCTGCTGCTCTCTTCTCCTTTTGCTTTAAGTCTTTCCCAGCATCAGGGTCTTCTCCAATGAGTTGGCTCTTTGCATCAGATAACCAAAGTATTGGAGAGTCAGTTTCAGCATCAGTCCTTCCGATGGATATTCAGGACTGATTTGCTTTAGGGTTGACTCGTTTGATCTCCTTGCAGTCCAAGGGACACTCAAGAGTCTTCTCCAGCACCACAGTTCAAATCACCAATTATTCAGCATCAGCTTTCTTTATGGTCCAACTCACACACCCATACACGACTACTGGAAAAGCCAGTTTTGGCTATATGGACCTTTGTGGTCATTTTAATATGCTGTCTAGGTTGGTCATAGCTTTTCTTTCAAGGAGAAAGCATATTTTATTTATTTTTGTTTATTTATTTATTTATTATTATTATGTTTTTACTTTATATTATTGTATTGGTTTTGCCATACATTGACATGAATCTGCCCCGGGTGTACATGTGTTCCCCATCTTGAACCCCTCTCTCACCTCCCTCCCCACCCCATCCCTCTGGTTCATCCCAGTACACCAGCCCCGAGCATCCTGTATCATACATCAAACCTGGACTGGCGATTCATTTTGCATATGATAATATACATGTTTCAACACCCTTCTCCCAAATCATCCCACCCTCGCCCTCTCCCACAGAGTCCAAAAGACTGTTCTATATATCTGTGTCTCTTTTTCTCTCTTGTATACAGGGTTACCATTATCATCTTTCTAAATTCAATATATATGCATTAGTATACTGTATTGGTGTTTTCCTTTCTGGCTTACTTCACTCTGTGTAATAGGCTCCAGTTTCATCCAACTCATTAGAACTGATTCAAATGTATTCTATTTAATGGTTGAGTAATACTCCATTGGGTATATGTACCAAGGCTGTCTTATCCATTCGTCTGCAGATGGACATCTAGGTTGCTTCCATGTCCTGGCTATTATAAACAGTGCTTCAGTGAATATTGGAGTACATGTGTCTCTTTCAATTCTGGTTTCCTTGATGTGTATGCCCAGCAGTGGGATTCCAGGGTCGTATGGCAGTTCTATTTCCAGTTTTTTAAGGAATCTCCACACTATTCTCCATAGTGGCTGTCCTAGCTTGCATTCCCATCAACAGTGTAAGAGGGTTCCCTTTTCTCCACACCCTCTCAGGCATTTATTGCTCGTAGACTTTTGGATAGCAGCCATTCTGACTGGCGTGAAATGGTACCTCATTGTGGTATGGATTTGCATTTTTCTGATTATGAGTGATGCTGAGCATCTTTTCTTGTGTTTGTTAGCCATCTGTACATCTTCTTTGGAGAAATGTCTGTTTAGTTCTTTGGCCCATTTTTTGATTGGGTTGTTTATTTTTCTGGAATTGAGCTGCAGGAGTTGCTTGTATATTTTTGAGATTAATTTTTTGTCAGTTGCTTCATTTGCTATTATTTTCTCCCATTCTGAAGGCTGTCTTTTCACCTTACTTATAGGTCCCTTTGCTGCCCAGAAGCTTTTAATTTTAATTAGGTTTCATTTGTTTATTTTTGTTTTTATTTCCAATATTCTGGGAGGTGGGTCATGGAGGATCCTGCTGTGATTTATGTCAGAGAGGGTTTTGCATATGTTCTCCTCTAGGAGTTCTATAGTTTATGGTCTTACATTTAGATGTTTAATGCATTTTGAGTTTATTTTGTGTATGGTGTTAGGGAGTGTTCTAGTTTCATTATTTACCAACAGTGTAACAGGGTTCCTTACACTGTTGGTTGACCAGTTTTCCCAGCACCACTTGTTAAAGAGATTGTCTTTTCTCCATTGAATATTCTTGCCTTCTTTGTCAAAGACAAGGTGTCCATGTTGCTGCTGCTGCTAAGTCACTTCAGTCATATCCGACTTTGTGTGACCCCATAGACGGAAGCCCACCAGGCTCCCCCATCCCTGGGATTCTCCAGGCAAGAACACTGGAGTGGGTTGCCATTTCCTTCTCCAATGTGTGAAAGTGAAAAGGGAAAGTGAAGTCGCTCAGTCGTGTCCGACCCTTAGCGACCCCACGGACTGCAGCCTACCAGGCTCCTCCGTCCATGGGATTTTCCAGGCAAGAGTACTGGAGTGGCTTGCCATTGCCTTCTCCACAAGGTGTCCATAGGTGCGTGGATTTATCTCTGGGCTTTCTATTTTGTTCCATTGATCTATATTTCTGTCTTTCAGTCCAGTTCAGCTCAGTCGCTCAGTCGTATCCGACTCTTTGTGACCCCACAAATCATAGCACGCCAGGCCTCCCTGTCTATTACCAACTCCCGGAGTTCACTCAAACTCATGTCCATCGTATTGATGATGCCATCCAACCATCTTATTCTCTGTCGTACCCTTCTCCTCCTGCCCCCAATCCCTCCCAGCATCAGAGTCTTTTCCAGTGAGTCAACTAGTCACATGAGGTGGCCAAAGTATTGGAGTTTCAGCTTTAGCATCAGTCCTTCCAGTGAACACCCAGGAATGGTCTCCTTTAGAATGGACTGGTTGGATCTCCTTGTCTTTATACCAGTACAATACTGTCTTGTTGACTGTGGCTTTGTAGTAGAGCCTGAAGTCTGGCAGGTTGATTCCCCCAGTTCCATTCTTCTTTCTCAAGATTGCTTTGGCTATTCGAGGTTTTTCGTATTTCCATACAGATTGTTAAATTATTTTTTCTAGCTCTGTGCAAAATACCATTGGTAGCTTGATAGGGATTGCATTGAATCTATAAATTACTTTGGGTAATATATTCATTTCAGAATATTTATTCTTCCAATCCATGAACACGGTGTATTTCTCCATTTATTAGTGTCCTCTCTGATTTCTTTCACCAGTGTTTTATAGTTTTTTATATATAGTTCTTCTGTTTCTTTAGGTAGTTACATTCCTAAGTATTTTATTCTTTTCATGAATGGAATTGTTTCCCTAATTTCTCTTTCTATTTTCTCATTATTAGTATATAGGAATGCAAGGGATTTCTGTGTGTTGATTTTATATTCTGCAAATTTACTATATTCATTGATTAGCTCTAGTAATTTTCTGGTAGACTCTTTACGGTTTTCTGTATAGAGGACCATGTCATCTGCAGTGAGCAATTTACTTCTTTTCCAATTTGGATTCCTATTATGTCTTATTTTGTTCTGATTGCTGTGGCCCAAACTTCCAAAACTATATTGAATAGTAGTGGAGAGAGTGGGCACCCTTGTCTTGTTCCTTAATTTAGGGGAAATGCTTTCGATTTTTCAACATTGAGGATAATGTCTGCTGTGGGTTTGTCATATATAGCTTTTATTATGTTGAGGTATGTTCCTTCCATTCCCACCTTCTGGAGGGCTTTTATCATAAATGGATGTTGAATTTTGTCAAAGGCTTTCTCTGAATCTATTGACATGATCAAATGGCTTTTATTTTTCATTTTGTTAATGTGGTGTATTACATTGATTGATTTGTGGATACTGAAGAATCCTTGAATCCCTGGGATAAAGCCCACTTGGTCATGATGTATGATCTTCTTAATGTGTTGTTGGATTCTGATTGCTAGAATGTTGTTAAGGATTTTTGCATCGGTGTTCATCAGTGATATTGGCCTGTAGTTTTCTTTTTTGTGGCATCTTTGTCAGGTTTTGGTATTAGGGTGAAGGTGGCCTCATAGAATGAGTTTGGAAGTTTACCTTCCTCTGAATTTTCTGAAAGAGTTTAAGTAGGCTAGGTGTTCTCTCTTCTTTAAATTTTTGGTAGAATTCAGCTCTGAAGCCATCTGGACCTGGACTTTTGTTTGCTGGAAGATTTCTGATTACAGTTTCAATATCCGTGCTTGTGATTGGTCTGTTAAGATTTTCTATTTCTTCCTGGTTCAGTTTTGGAAAGTTGTACTTTTCTCAGATTTTGTCCATTTCTTCCAAGTTCTCAATTTTATTGGCATATAATTGCTGATAGTAGTCTCTTATGATCCTTTGTATTTCTGTTGTCTGCTATGATTTCTCCATTTTCATTTCTAATTTTATTGATTTGGTTTTTCTCCCTTTGTTTCTTGATGAGTCTGGCTAGTGGTTTGTTAATTTTATTTATCCTCTCAAAGAACCAGGTTTTGGTTTTGTTGATTTTTGCTATGATCTCTTTTTTTTGGTTTGCATTTATTTCTGCCCTAATTTTTAAGATTTCTTTACTTCTACTCACCCTGGGGATCTTCATTTCTTCCTTTCCTAGTTGCTTTATGTGTATAGTTAGGTTATTTAGTTGACTTTTTTCTTGTTTCTTGAAGTATGCCTGTATTGCTATGAACCTTCCCCTTAGCACTGCTTTTACAGTGTCCCAGAGGTTTTGGGTTGTTGTGTTTTCATTTTCATTTATTTCTATGTATATTTTGATTTCTTTTTTTATTTCTTCTATGATTTGTTGGTTATTCAGCAGCATGTTGTTCAGCCTCCATATGTTGGAATTTTTAAAAGTTTTTCTCCTATAATTGAGATCTAATCTTACTGCATTGTGGTCAGAAAAGATTCTTGGAATGATTTCAATTTTTTTTTGAATTTTCCAAGGCTAGTTTTATGGCCCAGGATGTGATCTATACTGGAGAAGGTTCCGTGTGCTCTTGATATGTAGGTGAAATTCATTGTTTTGGGGTGAAATGTCCTATAGATATCAATTAGGTCTAACTGGTCTTTGTATCATTTAACGTTTGTGTTTCCTTGTTAATTTTCTGTTTAGTTGTTCTATCCATTATTGTGAGTGAGGTATTAAAGTCTCCCACTATTATTGTGTTATTGCTAATTTCCCCTTTCATACTTGTTAGCATTTGTCTTACATATTGAGGTGCTCCTATGTTGCGTGCATATATATTTATAATTGTTATGTCTTCTTCTTGGATTGAATCTTTGATCATTATGTAGTGTCCTTCTTTGTCTCTTTTCACAGCCTTTGTTTTAAAGTCTATTTTATGTGATATGAGTATTCCTACTCCTGCTTTCTTTTGGTCTCTATTTGCGTGGAATATGTTTTTCCAGCCCTTCACTTTTAGTCTGTATGTGTCCCTCGTTTTGAGGTGGGTCTCTTGTAGACAACATATATAGGGGTCTTGTTTTTGTATCCATTCAGCCAGTCTCTGTCTTTTGGTTGGGGCATTCAACCCATTTACATTTATGGTAATTTTTTGTAAGTATGATCCCGATGCCATTTACTTTATTTTTTCGGGTTCGAGTTTATACACCCTTTCTGTGTTTCCTGTCTAGAGAAGGTCCTTTAGCATTTGTTGGAGAGCTGGTTTGGTGATGCTGAATTCTCTCAGCTTTTGCTTATCTGTAAAGCTTGTGATTTTTCCTTCATATTTGGATGAGATCCTTGCTGGATACCGTCATCTGGGCTGTAGGTTATTTTCTTTCAACACTTTAAGTATCCCCTGCCATTCCCTCATGGCCTGAAGAGTTTCTATTGAAAGATCAGCTGTTATCCTTATGGGGATCCACTTGTGTGTTATTTGTTGCTTTTCCCTTGCTGCGTTTAATATTTGTTCTTTGTATTTGGTCTTTGTTAATTTGATTATTATGTGCCTTGGGGTATTTTGCCTTGGGTTTATCCTATTTGGGACTCTCTGGGATTCTTGGATTTGGGTGATTATTTCCTTTCCCATTTTAGGGGAAATTTCAACTATTATCTCCTCAAGTATTTTCTCATGGTCTTTCTTTTTGTCTTCTTCTTCTGGGACTCCTATGATTCGGATGTTGGGGCATTTAACATTTTCCCAGAGGTCTCTGAATTATCCTCATTTCTTTTAATTCGTTTTTCTTTTTTGCTCTCTATTTCATTTATTTCTACCATTCTATCTTCTAACTCACTTATTCTACCTTCTGCCTCTGTTATTCTACTGTTGGTTCTCTCCAGAGTGTTTTTATCTCATCTATTGCATTATTCATTGTATATTGACTCTTTTTTTATTTCTTCTAGATCCTTGTTAAACCTTTCTTGCATCTTCACGATCCTTGTCTCCAGGTTATTTATCTGTAACTCCAATTTGTTTTCAAGATTTTGGATCATTTTCACTATCATTATTCAGAATTCTTTATCAGGAAGGTTCCATATCTCTTCTTCTTTTGTTTGTGTTGGAGGGCACTTATCCTGTTCCTTTATTTGCTGGGTATTTCTCTGCTTCTTCATCTTGCTTATATTGCTGTGTTTGGGTGGTCTTTCCGTCTTCTGGCAGTTTGTGGAGTTCTCTTTATTGTGGAGTTTCCTCGCTGTGGGTGAGATTGGACGGGTGGCTTGTCAAGGTTCCCTGCTTAGGGATGCTTGTGTCGGTGTTCTGGTGGGTGGAGCTGGATTTCTTCTCTCTGGAGTGCAATGAAGTGTCCAGTAATGAGTTATGAGATACCGATGGGTTTCGAGTGACTTTGTGCAGCCTGTATATTGAAGCTCAGGGTTATGTTTCTGTGTTGCTGGAGAATTTGCATGGTATGTCTTGCTCTGGAACTTTTTGACCCTTGGGTGGTGCTTGGTTTCAGTGTAGGTATGGAGGTTTCTGATGAGCTTCTATCTATTAATATTCCCTGGAGTCAGGAATTCTCTGGTGTTCTCAGGATTTGGACTTAAGCCTCCTGCCTCTGGTTTTCAGTCTTATTCTGGCAATAGCCTCAAGACTTCACTTCCTAGGTGGCTCCCTCTGTTTTACCTTCTTCTTCTTGCTGGTCTCTTCAGTGTCTAATTTCCGCCATGACAGTAGGGGGGGTGGTGGACAGTTTTTAAGGCTCACTTGTTCAGTCATGCTGTGGGGAGGGAGGAACGCTGCAGACAAATATCTCTGGCATCTGTGGGGAGTGATCACAGTGTCTCAGACACAATGTGTTTGCCCCCACTCACAGCGTGTGTGCTGTCTCAGTCTACACTGCACAGGCTCTAGGTTGCTCTGCTGGGAACTTTCTGAGGTTGGCTCTGGGTTGCATGCACTTCCCAGGTCTAAGCCGCTCAGGTTCAGGTTCTTGGTTACTCCACAAAGGCGCAGACTTGGTTGGGCCTTCGTTTTGTGCTCTTCCCCGGTCTGAGCAGCTCAGGTGATCAAGTATTTGGTGAACACGGTCTCTGTGACTTATCGCCTCCCCAGTCCCTGCCGCTCTGTTTTCTGGGTGTACAACCAGGGCACCTTCTCAGGCGGATGTCAACCGACCAGAAACCGAAGAATTCTTGGTTAACAACGAAGCCTGTTTTTAGTTTGGTATCTGATGCCTCTATGGGGCCGTGATTGCCCCCTTCCAGCTCTGGCTGCCCTCCCCTGCCTTTCTCAGCGGGGAATGGTTGATGGGCCATCCACAGCTGGCTAGTGTGCTCAGTCCTTTGTTTTGTGAGCGGGTCTGGCAAAGTCTTAGGTTAGGGCTTTTCACCTTTTTGAAGGGTAGTTATCCCACAGTCTGCTTTGCTATTTCTAGTTAGCTCTCTCAGATTGCCCGCGCAGCATTCAGGCCCGGTCCTTACTCTAAGCAGTGCAGTTGGCTCCTGCCTGCCCAGCCCCTGCTTGCTAGTGGCGGATGCGGGCATCTGCACTGCTTCTCGGTTGGGAGTTACTGTTGGGCGTGTAAGCTGTGGGTTTTAATTACTTACTTCTTTTTCCCCACGGTTCTGTTCCTCTCTGACATTCCAAGGCTCACCACAGACTTGCCAGTTAGAGTGTTTCCTGGTGTTTGGAAATTTCTCTTTTTTAACCCTCCCTTCCCAGGATGGAGCTCCGTCCCTAACTCTTTTGTCTATCTTTTTATCTTTTATACTTTGCCCTACCTCCTTTCGAAGAAAATGGGCTGCTTTTCTGGGTTTCTGATGTCCTCTGCCGGCATTCAGAAATTGTTTTGTTGAATTTACTCAGTGTTCAAATGTTCTTTTGATGAATTTGTGGGGGAGAAAGTGGTCTCCCTGTCCTATTCCTCCGCCATCCTCTTCCCTCCCAAGCATCTTTTAATTTCATGACTCTATCCAACTAGTAAAGTTATCAACCCAAACCAGCAGTTTTTGATGTCCCTTGGCTTTTGCCATATGGGTGAAGTCTATCTGCCAGTCCTCTCCAGGATATCTTCTTGTACACTGTAAGCCTGGAAGAACTGATTGGTTGTTATGGGGATTATTCTTTTGACAGCCTTTTCATCCTTTAACAATCTGGTTTATAAAAACCAGATTAATAAAAGCTTATTAATCCTTTTCCCTTGAAAAGACTTTTAGGAAATTGGTAAGTATTTTCAATTCCCAAATGGAAAGTTTGGTGTAGAGTTTTAAGAATTTTCCATTGGGTGCTAGAAGGCAGGACAAGTGTTTCATCTTCTGTTTGAAGTCATTCAGAGGGGAGTAGAGAATCTTCACAAGATAAAGAGTATTGAAGTTCCTCCGGAGAATACTTGGGTTTTATGTCAGTGGGGATCTTATCACAGAGGAGGGAAGCCTGAGTATTAAAAGGTGGTTGGCTGCCTTTTTCACTTGTCAGTTGGCTCTCCTATTTCCTTCCATTATGTCAGAATCATCCCTTTGATGGTCCCGGCAGTGTATTACTGCCACTTCTTTGAGTAGCTTAAGTGCATCTAAGAGGTGCATAATTTCTTGGTAGTATTTAATGGGGATGACATTTGAGGTTTTAAAGTTTCTTTACTTCCAGATGGCAGCATGAGCGTGATGGATTAAGTAAGCATATTTAGAGTCAGTATAGGTGTTCACTCTCTTGTTAGTCCCCAGCTCTAAGGCTCTGCTTAAATAAATAAATCCAGCTAATTGAGCACTAGTTTCAGGGGGTCAGGGATTACTTTCTAAAATTTTAAATGTGACTGCTGTAAATCCTGCCTTATGTTCTCCTTTTTCCATGAAGGAGCTGCCATCTGTAAATATAGTTTCATCAGGATATTCTAAAGGCTTATCTTTTAAGCCCTCCCTGGCTGAGTAATTTAAAACTAGGACTTGATGGCAATCGTGTCCTGGCTTCTTATCTAATGACTCAGGAAGGAATGTTGCTGGGTTTAAGGCTGAGCAAGTTTTTAGCTGAATTATGGGTCCTTCTAAAAGCAGAGATTGATATCTGAGAAGCCGATTGTCAGATAACCATAGCCCTCCCTTAGAGTTTAAAATTCCAGAAATATCATGTGAAGTATAGACTGTCAGATCTTGGCCTATAATTAACTTAGTAGTTTTGGGAATTAATAGAGCTACTGAGGCCGCTATTCACAGACAATGTGACCATCCTAGGGTTACAGAATCAAGCTCTTTTCTTAAATAAGAAATAGGTTGTTGTGGGCTTCCTTTGGGCTGAGTTAGAACTCCCAGTGCTATTCCTGATCTCTCTGTTACAAAAATATTAAATTGGTCTCCTCCAGGCAGGCTGAGAGCAGGAGCCTGAAGAAAAGTCTGTTTTAAAGTCTTCAATGCATGTATTTCTCCAGTTTCCCATTGTAATATATTTTGTCCTGATTGTTGAGTCTCTTTTAGTAACGTATATAAAGGTTGAGTTTCGGGGACCTGCCTTGATATGGCCCAGGGTATCCTCGGGATGAATGGCGTTGGAGTCAGTGAGAGAGAGCGAAAGAGAGAGACAGACAGAGGCTGATAATTCCTTGGTTTACGCAGGAAACCAATAAAACCCCAGCACGGGGTTTGCTCTGTTTACATATGGTGCAGGCGCCCTCTTGAATCACTGGAGGCACCCCACCAGGGCACCCCCTCGAGTGGGTCTTAGAAGCCCAGGCAAATAAGTAAACGCAGAGGGCCTGGCGCTCCAAGGATCTCAACCAGAAGAACGACACGAGGAGACCAAGCTTCAGTGAGCAAGGCCCAAAACTTTATTTTCCAGTGCTGCTTTTATACCCTAAGTTTGTTATGCCCTGAGTCTATTCCCCCTTACCTGGTAGAATAAGACACTCGCAGTAATGCAAAAGCAAGAATGGGGTTTATTTCTAGCTCGAGCTAGGGCTCCTGCCCCTCCCAGCACAGTGGAATGCGGACAAGAGCCCCGAGCCCAGGTCACAGCGGTCTTTATAGTCTCAGGTTACATAAGCACCTATTTCTGTTCAAAAGATCAAGCTGGTAGAAGCTCATTGGCCAGTTTATACGTGCACATGGGGTTTTCTCTGGGGGATTTCCCTTTTTCTTCTGATTGGCCCAATTTTGGCGCCAACGGGATTTTCTTAGGGAGGAGTTTCTGTGAACCTAGCCTCCACCCTATCTCCAGGAAATTGAAACTTAGGCCTAAGAAAAATCTCAGGCCTATCACAGCTACTCAGATGTTAGGGCTCCTAACATCTCCCCCCTTTTCTGTTGTTCAAACGGACGGATCTTCCTTCGTTGGTAAAGTTTGATATTGTTGTCTAAGTACGAACAACTGGACTGTGTTGATACGCTCTTTGATGAATGTCACAAGTCTATTTAGGACTCAGGGGCCGAATGATAGTATTAGTATTAATATGATGAGTGGTCCCAACAAGGTGGAGATTAGAGTGGTCAACCAAGGCGAGCTCTGAAATCATGACTCGAACCATCCCTGTTGGGCTTCTCGTTCTCGTTTTCGCTGGGCTAGTCCCTCTCTTACCTTGGCCATAGACTCTCTCACTACTCCTGTGTGATCTGCATAAAAGCAGCCTTCTTCCCCTAAGGCTGCACAAAGCCCTCCTTGTTGCAAGAAAATCAGGTCTAGTCCCCTTCTATTTTGCAATACTACTTCGGATAGTGAGGTTAAGGACTTTTCTAAATGACTGATAGACTCTTCAATGCGGGTGAGATCTTCACTACAGCTGCCCGCAGAGAGGTGAGTCCTTGGTTTTACAGGGACAAAGAGGCTATACCTGTCCCTGCTCCTGCCAGCCAAAAGCTCATCACAGTGGCCAAGGTGATAGCACTGATTGGCTCTCGCTTTTGTATTGACATTTTCCCGAGATGTTCGTTTTCCCCTCTACCCCAGTGGGAATACATGACTTCTTCAGAGTGATAGACAATTTTTGGCATAACCGTGACCAAAACACAGAACTCCTGACTCTGATCAAAAACATTTGCATGCAAACAGGGGGTCAGCCCAGTATGGGAACAAATCCACCAGCCCCCTGCCTCTGGAATGATCCATTGGGTATCATTTAATTCTGTAATGTTGCCGATTTGAGCACAAAGAGGGGCCTTTTTGAGTGGGATCGTACCCAAAAATAGTCCCTTTCCCCAGACTTCCCTCATGGTAAGACCAACCTTACGGTCTCCCCACTTGCATCTTTCTGAGTAGTGAGACAGGGTGTAAGAAACATTGAGGCCTATTGCTTGATAAAAAGGGGGGTAAAGATTATAGCAGAGCCAGCAAGAGCGGGTTGCATTAGGGTCGGTATGGTTTAATGCTGTGAAGGCGGCATTAATTAAACCCCATAAGGGATCTGCGGCCTGTGTACTAGGGGAGTGGATTGTCTCTTCTGGTCCCCAAATGGGGGCGTGGGTAGCCTCTTCTGTCCTTGGGTGAGGGGCGTCTGACGGGGAGACCCCTGCCGGGGTTGCAGTGTCATGGCCCTGGGGAGTGGCCTTAGACTTCTTTGGTGGGCTTCGACTTTTGACTAGATTGGGGCCTATGCTCTCTATCACAACCGGTTCTATGGTTTGGAGGATGGTTAAAATACCCCTGTAGTAGGGGTCATGCCATAGGGGCCTCATAGTGGTCTGGAGCCCCCAGCTAAGCCCTGAAGTCCATTGGAGTTTTCTGGCTGCCTCCTGGTTGAACATTACCTTGATTTGAGCATATTTGTCTTTCCCGTCTGGGCCTAGGGAGTGTGCGAATCCATTAGCGGCCCTTTTTACGAATGAGAAGTTAACCCCATCCCTGTTCCCGACATCCCACCTGTTTTTGGCATCATTTGAGGTCACGCAGGACCAGGAACTGCACCAGTAATGTTGCATCCCCCCACATTGCCTCCAGTTTCTCATATACCCCGGGCACGCCCAAAACCCGTTGACCTGCATAAGTCCCCCGGTCTCTGTTGGACATTCTATGACGTCTTTGAGGTTAAAATACAGGGTTGACCACCAAGTGTTGGGGGAGTGGTTTTCGGTGGTCGAGTTGAGTATCTCACCAGTCAGCCCGTTTCGAAGTTTCCAGGTGATTTTGACCGGCTGATGTGGGTTCCCGCTTGCTGTCCTGTAGCCGACGAAGGCGGTCATCAGCAGTAAGACCATAAGCCTTAGGGGGCTTTCCGTCGAGTGATTTTTAGCTTCAGGGGATTTGACGAGTGACGGCTGGCCTTCCATTCTATCCGGGCGTTGTCTTGTTCTTCTGGAGTGGCAAGGGGTACGTGGTCGCAGTGTACCCAAGGTCCGATGTCGTCAACCTTTAGAGCAGTGGGGGTGGTGAGAAGGACAACATAAGGACCTTTCCATCTAGGTTCTAGGGTTTTTGCTTGATGCCTTTTGACCCATACCAAGTCCCCCAGCCCGATGTCATGCGATGGGACCATTCCCTGATTTTGTCTTTCATGAATATTTCTAATCAGAGTCCATACTTGTTTATGTACCTTGCCCAGAGTTAAAACTGCTTCTCTGAACTCTTTTAGGCTTGGGGGTGGTTTATCTTTCCCCTCGAAGATGGGACATGCCAGCAGAGGGACCCCATAGACAATCTCAAAGGGGGTCAGACCTATTCTATAGGGGGTGCTCCGTGCCCGGAAAAGGGCATAGGGAAGGAGAGTCACCCAGTCCCCGCCAGTCTCTATTGCCAATTTTGCCAAAGTTTCTTTTAGGGTCCGATTCATCCTTTCTACCTGGCCCGAGCTCTGGGGATTGTATTCACAGTGTAATTTCCATTCAATCCCCATAGGCGAAACCAATCCCTGAACAACTTTACTCACAAAAGCAGGTCCATTATCAGAGCCAATAGAGGCCGGCAGCCCAAACCTAGGCACTATTTCCTCTAAAAGCTTTTTCGATACCACCACGGCTGTTTCCCTCCTAGTGGGGTATGCCTCTACCCACCCAGAAAAGGTATCTACCATGACCAATAGATATTGATATCCATACTTGCCTGGTCTTACCTCAGTGAAATCTATCTCCCAGTGCTGTCCCGGTCTTATTCCCCGGTACCTTATGCCCGTGTGTTGTCCCTTTCTTTTCCCTGGTGCCATCATCTGACAAGCTTTGCAGGAATGAGTAATTTCTTGTATAATCGCCTTTTGTCGAGGAAACCGAAGACGTGCTGTTTGCAGGAGGGACGCAACGTTTTTCTCTCCCAAGTGGGTGGTTTGGTGCAGGTGCGAGCAGAGATGCCATCCCAGGTCGGAAGGAAGCAATAAGTTTCCAGCTGAATCTCGGCACCATCCATCTGGGTCTTCTGGGTTGGTGCCTTTGGCTTGGATCCATTCTCGGTCCGAAGGGGAGTACTCTGGGGTTGGTGGCAGGGATCCCATCCCTGGGGCCGGCAGCCCAACAGTTAGGGCGCGGGTCTCATATCCTTCCTCGGCGGCCTTCCATGCCGCCGCATCTGCGGCACGGTTACCTCGGGCCTCTATGTTTTCTCCCTTCTGGTGTCCCGGGGTGTAGACTATGGCCACCGCTCGAGGAAGGTGGATGGCGGCCAGGAGCCTACGAATCTCAGGCAGGTTTTTAATTTCTTTTCCTTCTGCTGTCAAAAAGCCCCTTTCTCTGTAGATGGGTCCTTGGATATTCACCGTACCAAAGGCATAACGGCTATCAGTATATATGGTGACTCTCCGGCCTTTGGCCATCTCGAGCGCCTGTGCCAGGGCAATCAATTCTGCCTTTTGGGCTAATGTCCCAGCGGGTAAGGCGTCTGCCCAAATCACATTCCCGGAAGCATCTACCACTGCTGCCCCGGCCCTTCTTTGCCCATCTGCCACGTAACTGCTCCCGTCCATAAACCATACCAGATCGCCATCCCCTAGGGGTGTGTCTCTGAGGTCTCCCCGGAGTGCCACAACATCAGTTAGTACTTCAGCACAGTCATGCTTCGGCCCAGGGGATTTGGGGACTGGCAGTAGAGTGCCGGGGTTTAGGGAGCAGGGGGTCTGGAAACACAGCCGGGGGGTATCTAGTAGCAAGGCCTGATAGTGCGTTAGGCGGGCGTTGGTGATCCACTTATCTGGTGGTTGTTTGAGAGTCCCCTCAACGGCATGGGGAGCGTAGACCAGGAGGTTTTGTCCATATGTCAACTTGTCTGAGTCGTGGAGAAGGAGCCCGGTTGCTGCAATGATGCGGAGGCAGGGCGGCCAGCCCGCCGCCAGAGGGTCCAGTCGTTTGGACAAGTAGGCCACAGGCCGCTTCCAGGGTCCCCACTGTTGGGTCAGGACTCCTTTTCCCACTCCCTGTTTCTCATCTACAAACAACTGGAACGGCTTAGACGGGTCAGGGAGGGCGAGGGCTGGGGCCTCTAACAAGGCCTGCCGAAGCTCCTGGAAGGCCTTTCTCATCGGCTCAGTCCACACCCAGTCTTTGCTTTCCTTGCTGCCCTCATAGAGGGGCTGAACTTTCTCAGCAAAACCCCCAATCCGTAGTCTGCAGTACCCAATAGTCCCCAGAAATTCCCTCAATTGGCGGGGCGTGGTTGGTTCAGGAATCTGCAAGATAGTCTCTTTCATGGCTTGGGTCAGCCATCGTCGCCCCTGCTTAATCTTATACCCCAGGTAGGTGACCTCCTGCTGAGCAATCTGGGCCATTTTGGCGCTGGCCCTATACCCTAATTCCCCCAAGGTGCGGAGGAGGTCTCCGGTGGCCTGTAGGCATGCTTTCTCGGTCTTGGCTGCCAATAAGAGGTCATCTACATATTGTAATAAAATGATGTCTGGGTGTTCAGCCCAGTACTCACGCAAGTCCTCACCTAAGGCCTCATTAAACAGTGTCGGCGAGTTCTTATATCCCTGCGGGAGGCGAGTCCAGGTTAACTGTCCAGTGGTTTGATTGTCTCCATCAGTCCATTCGAAGGTGAAGATTTCATGGCTCTGGGATGCCAGGGGCAGGCTGAAAAAAGCATCTTTCAGGTCTAAGACTGTATACTAAACACAGTCTGGGGACAGGCCGCTCAAGAGGGTGTAAGGGTTAGGGACCATAGGATGAATGTCATTTACCCTCTTGTTGACTTCGCGGAGGTCTTGGACTGGCCTATAGTCAGCCCCCCCGATTTTCTCACTGGCAATAAGGGAGTATTCCATTGCGACCGACACCACCTGAGGATTCCTGCCTTCAGGAGTCTCTGGATATGGGGCGTGATTCCCCACCGGGCCTCCTGACTCATAGGGTATTGTTTCACCCTCACGGGAGTGGCATTCGCCCTTAACTCAACGATGATGAGGGGTCTGTTTGGCTAATCCCACCCCAGCAGTCTCGGCCCATGCTGAAGGATAGCGCTGAACCCAAGGTTGGACCGTAGGATTGATATCTGGGGAGGGCATTGGCTGATACAACCTGTATTCATCTTTCAGAGCGAGACTTGGATTGGATGTCCTGTCCCATCAGTGACAGAGATCCCTCTGGGGGCAAAATGGATCTGGGCATTGACTTTAGACAACAAGTCTCTTCCTAACAAGGGTGCCGGGCATTCTGGTATGACTTAGAACGAGTGGGACACCCGCTTTGCTCCCAAGTCCACCTGTCGTTTAGTAGTCCATTGGTATTGCTTTGTCCCGGTGGCCCCTTGTACCCAGCTGGTCTTTTGGACAGGGGTCCTTCTCTTCGATTAAGGACCGAGTACTGGGCTCCAGTGTCTACCATAAAGCCGACCGGTTTCCCCTCCACTGCAATAGTTACCCAGGACTCGGGGAGGGGCACCGAGTCTTGACTCCCCTAGTCACTCTCTTCCCCAGTATATAGAATGCGAGTCGCCGGGGCAGAGGTCTCACTTTTGCCCGATCTCTCTTTTTGGCCTCTCCTGGGACATTCATTTTTCCAGTGTCCTTTTTCCTTGCAACAGGCACATTGATCTCTTTTTAGTTTTTCCTTACCCTTTGGTCTGGCGTCCCTAATTTGCCGATTCTCCTGACCACCTTTGGCTCCGGCAAAGAATATGCGAGCTAACTCTTGCTGATTTCTACGATTTTCTTCTGCCCTGCTTTCCCTTTCTTCCCTCCTAATCCGTTCTTCCCTATCCTCAGGCGTCTCTCTATTATTATATACCCTTTCTGCAGCCCTTAGCAACTCCTGAATCGTCTGCTCTCCCAATCTGTCTATTTTCTGCAATTTCCTCCTAATGTCTGGAGCCGCCTGATTCACAAAAGCTAGGATGATAGCCGCACGGGTCTCATCCGCCTGCGGGTCCATGCGGGTATACTGCCTAAAGGCTTCCATTAGTCTTTCTAGAAATGCTGCCGGGCTCTCTGTAGGCTCCTGTCTCACCAAATTTACCTTAGCCAAATTCGTTGGTCTCCGGGCAGCTGCTCGGAGGCCTGCCATAAGAGTCTGGCGGTACACTCAGAGATGCTCCCTACCTTCCGCACGTTCAGAGTCCCACTGGGGCCGGACCAATGGAAATCCCTCATCAATTAGGTTCGGCTGCATGGTGGGCCTCCCGTCTACACCCGGGACACGTTTCCGAGCTTCCGATAGGATCCGCTCCTGTTTTTCCGTGGTGAAGAGCACCTGTAACAGCTGCTGACAGTCATCCCAGGTGGGATTATGGGTGAAAAGGATAGATTCTAAGAGGTCAATAAGTCCCTGGGGTCTCTCCGAAAATGAGGGTGTCTGGGTTTTCCAATTGTATAAGTCGCTGGTGGAAAAGGGCCAGTACTGATAGGTACGCTCCCCATCCTGGCGGGCTGGCCCCACCCGAACAGGTAGCGCCCAAGCAGTGGAGGTGGGGCCCTCCTGATCCAAGCCACCCACCGGGACTGAAAGTTCCCTTGTCCTTCCGCACGTCCCGAGGGCTGGACCCCCCTCTCGGGGTGGGGCCGAAGGCTCATTGCCCCTCCCTGGCTCCCCAGACGATACTTGGGGTACCTGAGAGGGCAAAGTAGGGGGTAAATAAGGGGGGGGAAGCTCAGAATCTAGGTCAATCAGGTTAGGGTAGAGTGAAGAGTCTTGGAACACGGTGGGAGTCGGAGCTCGATTTCCACGGCTCTCAGTCTTCTTTTCCTCCGGAGCTTCCAAGACCAAGACCTGTAGGACCTGCGTCGCTGGGGAAACAAAAGGTTTCATCCATGCTGGTGGGTTTTCCACCAGATCTTGCCAGACTAGGATATAAGGCATCTTGTCTGGGTGGCCAGAGGAGCCGGGCGCGAGAACCTTCCCCCTGACAGCCCGGATGATGGGCAGGCTGAAGGTTCCTTCCTTCGGCCACCCGACATTAAAAGTGGGCCACTCCGAGGAGCAGAGCGTCATCAGTTTATTCCTCTTCACCAGCAGAGACAAGTTTTGCGCCCTAGATTTAAAGTCAGAGAAATGATCCATCATGAGGTAGAGCGGGGTAGAGCTCCCTTGACCCATGACCACAGAATAGATTACAGCAGAGAACAGACACAGGAGAGAGACAGAGACAATGCCGGCACACACTAAAACACGACAAACTGAGGACAGAAAAACGTCATTCGAAAACACACTACTAGGTCTCTGAGACCTCTGAGGCTTCCTGCAGTTTAAAGTAACCTTACCGAAGGGCGTCCACTGCCCACTAGATTCCGGATTGGGAGAGGCCTCCTCTCTCCCGCAGAGCCAGCTGCCTTCCAGGGCGAATGCTGGGCCTCGGCCTTACACTGGCTACTGCGATAAATTCACTCCTGAACAGACCTTGCAGATCCAGCTGCCTTCCAGTGCGAATGCTGGGCCTCGGCCTTACACTGGCTACAGCGAGCGCCCCTGAACAGACCTTGCACCGGTGCTGTAATCAGCCCTCCTCTGGGCTGATGAACCCCTTCTGCTGGGAGAGTGCTATTCTCCCCAGTCAGAGGGATCCTGGACGAGCCCCCAAATGTTATGCCCTGAGTCCGGTCCCCCTTAACTGGTAGAATAAGACACTCGCAGTAATGCAAAAGCAAGAATGGGGTTTATTTCTAGCTCGAGCTAGGGCTCCTGCCCCTCCCAGCGCAGTGGAATGCGGACAAGAGCCCCGAGTCCAGGTCACAGCGGTCTTTATAGTCTCAGGTTACATAAGCACCTATTTCTGTTCAAAAGATCAAGCTGGCAGAAGCTCATTGGCCAGTTCATGTGCGCGCAGAAGCTCATTGGCCAGTTTATACATGCGCGGGATTTTTCTAGGGAGGAGTTTCTTAATTCTTGGTGCCGATGGGATTTTCTTAGAGAGGAGTTTCTGTGAACCTAGCCTCCACCCTATCTCCAGGAAATTGAAACTTGGGCCTAAGCAAGATCTCAGGCCTATCACGGCTACTCAGATGTTAGGGCTCCTAACAAGTTATGCACATAAAAAATAGAGAAAGGGAGGTATAGAGTCATGCCAAAATCACGTGGGGTCAGCAGTCTTGACCCTTATCAGGATCAAGGCTTATTTTTGTATGTCTCGTGATATACAAAAGTTTAAGGTGGTTTACATCATCTTCTGGCCAGGAAGCCTGCTAACAGTTTATGGCCCTCTCTCCTAATAAAGGTTAGTTAGCTAGAAAAAGGCTTATATTCTTTTAAGGTGATTTTCCTAAAGTCAGGCGCTATTCTCCAAAGACACATGACAAGGTTACATTCCTATAAGGCAAGGGTGTAGTGACCTACAAGAAGGGAATTTATTAACTTAAGATCTGATGTGGTTAAATCAAAGGCTACTACTTATTTTCTCTATATATGATTAATATATTTCCAAGGATACAATAGATAGAAGAAACTTTGCAGCAAGCATTGATTCAACAATGAAATCTTTTTTAGTACTATTCTAATGATTTTAACTTCTTCAACAAATTCCTATATTTTAGAATATTAGGCTTTCTGTCCTTGCGTGGCTGGGAGTCTGTAAATAGTCACATTTGTGGTTGTAAGAGCCCGGACAAACTTGTCAGGCAAATTAGAAAGCTATCAGAGGGGCTTGGATTGGAACACTCATATTAAGCCGAGGAGAACTTTTTAACTACAGCTCTGAATAAATGTTTTCAGAGAAAGGTGGTTGGGGGAAAGCCCCCGTAAGTATTAGAGGACTTGGTAAGAGGCATAAGATAGTAAGGCAGTCAGACTCCGGTTTTCTTTGGGGTAGATGCTCAGGTAAGTCCAGGGGGTTCCTCGAGTCCTGATTAGCCTTTGCCCGTCAGGCCTTTTCCCCAATTGACCTTTGCCATGGGTAGGATTTCCCTTGCTGGTTCCTGGCAGTTGAGCCAGCTCTTCATATCCTGGAATCCAAATCCAGCAGTAGCCAGTTATGTCGAGGAAACCATGGAGTTGTCTAAGAGTATTAGGGAGAGGATGTGGTAAAATGGATTCCATTTTTCTTTGCTCCATGGGAGAGCTTGAATACTAAATATCTGACTTCTTGTTGGCACATTTGAGCTTTGGATTTTGATATCTTGTACCCACATCGAGCTAGATAGTTAAGAAGGTCACAGGTGGCTTGGTTACATTTTTTCTCTGTGTCAGTGCAAAGGAGAATATCATCTACATATTGAATGTGTTTGATAGATTCAGTTGCCCAAAAGGCAGCTGGGTCTTCGGCTGAAGCCTGCCTGAATAAATAAGGGCTATCTCTAAATCCTTGACACAATACTGCCCAAGTTAACTGAGTAGAGGAATCAGTTGGATCCTCAAAAGGAAGCAAAACTTGTGAACTTTGAGCTAAGGGTATGCAAAAAAAAAAAAAAAAAGGGTATCCTTCTAATCTAAAATGGTAAAATAAGTGGCTGTTTCTGGGATTTGGGAGAGTAGAGTATAGGGGTTAGACATGACAAGATGTAATGGAATTACTGCTTCATTAATGGGGCAGAGGTCTTGAATTTGACACCATTCCCCATTAGATTTTTGGACTCCCAGAATAAGTGTATTACATGGGCTGTTACATTTGATTAAGAGCCCCTGCCCTGGACTGGCGATTCGTTTCACATATGATAATATACATGTTTCAATGCCATTCTCCAAAATCATCCCACCTTCGCCCTCTCCCACAGAGTCCAAAAGACTGTTCTATAAGTGAAACGAATCGCCAGTCCAGGTTTGATGCATGATACAGGATGCTCAGGGCTGGTGTCCTGGGATGACCCAGAGGGATGGGGAGGGAGGTGGGAGGGGGCTTCAAGATGGGGAACACATGGACACCTGGGGAAGATTCATGTCTATGTATGGCAAAACCAATACAATAATGTAAAGTAATTAGCCTACAATTAAGATAAATAAATTTAAAAACAAACAAACAAAAAGAGTCCCTGCCCTTTGAGATTTTTAATCAAGGGAATGAGTCCCTGTTTTCCCTCTGGCTTTATAGGGTATTGTTTCTGGTGAGGAAAGTTATTAGGATTTTTAAGAGTTATTTGTACTGGTTGAGCTGAGATGGCTCTTCCTATCTTTCCTCCGGTTGCACAGACTTCAGGGTTAATTTCTACTTCTGTCAGGGATAAGCATAAATTTTCTGTAGATTCCACTTCCATATGAATGGAAGCGTGAATTTTACATAGAATACCTCTTCCTAGGATGGGTGTTGGGCTATTTGGTATTATCAGAAAAGCATAAAAAAAAGGGTGAAATCACAGTTACAACTCAACTGCTGGGTAAAGAATGTTGTAATCGATCCTGGGTCTGAGTTTCTGAGCCCTGAAATCTACATCCCTGGGGACAGTGACTCTTCCAGTTAACCCCTTTGCAAGTGGGGCAAGGCCACGGCGGTGGCCTCTGCTTGCCTTGGGGACATTGTGCCTTAAAATGTCCATCCTTGCCACAATGGACACAGGCTCTAGGATTTGGCTTTTGTCCTCCCACATTTGAGCCTTAAAGTTAACTCCCTGTAGGACCATAAAGAATGCTTCGGCCTTTCTGTTTTCTCTCCTCTCTTTTTCCCCATGTTCTTCTTGATCTCTGTTAAAGAATACTGATGTGGCAGCTCTTAGGAGGCACTTTAAATCCACATTGGGACTTAAGGCCAATTTTTGAACTTTCCTCAAAATAATTGGAGCCAATTGAGTAATAAATTAGTCTTTAAGGATAAATTGGCCCCCTGGGGAATCTCACACACTAGAAAGTAATGCTCAAAGTTCTCCAAGCCAGGCTTCAAGAGTATGTGAACCAAGAACTTCCAGATGTTCAAACTGGATTTAGAAAAGGCAGAGGAACCAGAGATCAAATTGCCAACATACATGGGATCATAGAAAATGCAAGAGAGTTCCAGAAAAAACATCTACTTCTGCTTTATCGACTATGTCAAAACCCTGACTGTATGGATCACAACATACAGTGGAAAATTCTTAAAATGATGGGAATACCAGGCTGCCTTATCTGCCTCCTGAGAAATCTGTATGCAGGTCAAGAAGCAAGAGTTAACCAGAGATGGAACAATGGACCGGTTCCAAATTGGGAAAGGAATACGTCAGTGCTGTATATTGTATGTAGAATACACCAGGTGAAACACTGGGCTGGAGGAATCACAAGCTGGAATCAAGATTGCCAGGAGAAATATCAATAACCTCAGATATGCAGATGACACCACCCTTATGGCAGAAAGTGAAGAGGAACTCAAAAGCCTCTTGATGAAAGAGGAGAGTGAAAAGTTGGCTTAGAACTCAATATTTAAAAAATGAAAATCATGGCATCCAGTCCCATCACTTCATGGCAAATAGATGGGGAAACAATTGGAACAGTGACAGGCTTTATTTTCTTGTGTTCCAGAATCACTGCAGATGGTGACTGCAGCCATGAAATCAAAAGACACTTGCTCCTTGGAAGAAAAGTTATGACCAACCTCAACAGCATATTAAAAAGCAGAGACATTACTTTGTCCACAAAGGTCCATACAGTCAAAGCTATGGTTTTTCCCAGTAGTAATGTATGGATGTGAGAGTTGGACCATAAAGAAGATTGGGCATTGAAAAATTGATGCTTTTCAACTGTGGTGTTGGAGAAGACTCTTGAGAGTCCCTTGGACTGCAAGGAGAACAAACCAGTCAATCCTAAAGGAAATCAGTCCTGAGTTTTCATTGGAAGGACTGATGATGAAGCTCCAATGCTTTGGCTATCTGTTGCGAAGAACTGACTCACTGGAAAGCACCCTGATGCTGGGAAAGATTGAGGGTAGGAGGAGAAGGGGATGACCGAGGATGAGATGGTTGGATGGCATCACCGACTCGATGGACATGAGTTTGAGCAAGCTCCCGGAATTGCTGATGGGCAGGGAAGCCTGGTGTGCTGCAGTACATGGGGTCGCAAAGAGTCAGACATGACTGAGCGACTGAACTGAAGTGAACTGAACTGGGAAATCTGGGTCCAAATAAGTGTGGTTTCTCAATGTCTCCCTGAGCCTTTCCAGAAAAGCTGTGCGATTTTCCTCCTTTTTGTGAGTCAATCCAGATAGTTTGGAGTAGATTAAGGACTTAGCTCACAATTTTCAAAAGCCTTAATGCTAGTGGTGAAGTGAACTCTCCTCCAGTCATCACTCTTTATCGTGTGCCCAATTAGGATCAGCTATGATCACTGCCTGGAGTCCTGTAGGTAACCAGGGTGATTCACTGTCAGCTCTCCTCTGTATGTTAGTAGAATACCATTCATTTCCCCATTCATGGGCATTTTAAATTACCCTACTTCTTTCGTCTTCAACAAGGGTCTCAGTCTCAGTTCAGTCACTCAGTCGTGTCCGACTCTTTGCGACCCCATGAATCACAGCACGCCAGGCCTCCCTGTCCATCACCAACTCCCGGAGTTCACTCAAACTCATGTCCATCGTGTTGGTGATGCCATCCAACCATCTCATTCTCTGTCGTCCCCTTCTCCTCCTGACCCCAATCCCTCCCAGCATCTGAGGTTTTTCCAGTGAGTCAACTCATCGCATGAGGTGGCCAAAGTATTGGAGTTTCAGCTTTAGCATCAGTCCTTCCAATGAACACCCAGGATTGACTTCCTTTAGAATGGACTGGTTGGATCTCCTTGCAGTCCAAGGGACTCTCAAGAGTCTTCTCCAACACCACAGTTCAAAAGCATCAATTCTTTTGCGATCAGCTTTCTTCACAGTCCAACTCTCACATCCATACATGACCACGGGAAAAACCATAGCCTTGACTAGACGGACCTTGGTTGGCAAAGTAATGTCTCTGCTTTTTATTATACTATCTAGGTTGGTCATAACTTTCCTTCTAAGGAGTAAGGGTCTTTTAACTTCATGGCTGCAATCAGCATCCGCAGTGATTTTGGAGCCAAAAAAATAAAGTCTGACACTGTTTCCACTGTTTTTCCATCTATTTCCCATGAAGTGATGGGACCAGATACCATGATCTTTCTTTTCTGAATGTTGAGCTTCAAGCCAATCTTTTCACTCTCCTCTTTCACTTTCATCAAGAGGCTTTTGAGTTCCTCTTCACTTTCTGCCATAAGGGTGGTGTCATCTGCATATCTGAGGTTATTGATATTTCTCCTGGCAATCTTGATTCCAGCTTGTGCTTCTTCCTCGTCAGGATTAGCATAACATCTTTCCATGCCATTTCAAAAGATTAGCTTAGACTCTGGAAAACACATATAATTATCAGGATTTTCAGTAAAGCTTCCCAGGTATAATTTAATTTGTCTTAAATCTTGGAAAGGGAAAAGGACATGGATTCACATGGGTCCCAAGTCCCCATTAGAAACTTCCTGTAATGGAAGGAGTGAAGGATATAGCCTAGAGATCACCAGAGTTGGTTAGGAGACACTGGGATAGGAACTGCTGCTGGTTCCAGAGGAGTTGCCAGAGATTGTGATGGCTCCTCTTGACTAGGATTGGGCAGCCCTGGATAAGGGGGAGAGTTTGAACCCAAGGGTTTGGGGTAAGTTATAGGCAACATAGAATGAACAAGCCCACAACTCCAGCATAAGAGGGTGTTTTCTCTCAAAACAAAGAAAACCTATATATATATAGGACTTCCGAACATTTTCCTTCTCATCTACAAAGGAGGTCTATTTGGAGGATGGTATTATAATTAAGTGAGCCTTCAGGGGGCCGTTTTTCACCATTAGGTAGATCATACTGAGGCCATGCCTCAGTGCAGAAAAAGATCATACACGTCTTTAACAGGGTCTAAGGGTCAAACTTCTTCCAGCTCTTCAGTATACATGCCAAAGGCATCTGTTTTGAGCCAGGTAGGGGACTCGAAGACATTGCTTCCATCTGAAAGAGAGAAGACCAGCATCCAGCACTCTCTGTCTTTTCTCTGGTTCCTCTGATAAGGGTGTCCCCTACTTGAGGAGTGGGAGCAAAGAAGCACCAATAACGTATGTTTCCCTCAACTTTGGTGTGCACCCGGGCTTGACCACCCTTATCCAGGTGCCCTGGGCCTTTGTCCTCTTCCTGTCTCTATCTTCCCTTTCACCTAGAGATAGGTAGAGTGAGAGTCTAGGTTGGTGGACTTCCTATGCTGTTGAACATTGGGTATGCCTGAAGTGGAGTTCCCCTTAACCAAGCTATGCAGCACACAGGGTTTGTAGCATTTACACACACTCCAAAATGATCCTACCTTAAGTGGAAAATATCATGACCTTTAAATGTTAGTAAAGAGAAATGGTAGATGTCCTGAAGTTCTCACTGAGGCAACAACATAGCAGAGGTTTTGCTCAGCACCTCCAGGTCAATTGGCTGGCCAATACCGAGACCTGAGGCCACTGTATACTAACTCTGTCTGCCTTCAGAACTCATGCAGGCTTGTGAAACAGAGTGGCTCAAGAGACCATGTGGTTGGATTAAGTAATGAGAGGTGAATGACAGTGTTGAGAGTGAGTATCTGTGCTTACCTTGAATAGGCATTGAGGAATCCTGGATGAGCCCTCTAAAGATGAGACAGGAATCCCGAGTTTTTGTCCATGGAGCTGAAGAATGGAATCCACGAATATACAAACACTCATGGTAGCAAGCAAACAGGATTTATTAAAGATGAGGCAAGTACAAAGCTCTCAGCATAGACACTGGAAGGGGGTAAAGAGTGCCCTCAAGGTGGCACTTAAGGCAGTTTTTATATCCTTCCTTAAATCATATTATTTCTAACCAATCAATTTAAGGTCAAGATAATTAACATCTTTATGGCTTCTCTTGATTCTTGGTTTAAGTTACCACCATTTTTCATGCCTTCTGGCCATTTTACCATGGACCAGATGATTGGGCTTAAGATTAATGATCTGCAGTTGTTTTTCCCTCAAGCATATGGAACATAATTTAATTACTGTTCTTCCCTGGTTCTGAGTGCTGATAATTTATCAGACTGAAAACACTTTCCAGGAATTCAGGACAATAGAGCAGGATATTTACTGCAAACAAGACCCAGGTTTCAGAATTCTATACTGAATGCTTAGTAATTTCTACCTCATTGAGGCCCTGGTGACCTGCATCTCCACAGAGGACACTCTGACACTAGCAGGTAGTTTTGGTTCAGTCTCCTGTGGGGTCACTATTCCTTTCCTCTGGGTCTTAGTGTGTGCAATATTTTGTTTGTCCCTCCAGTTCCTCCAATACTGGAGTCTCTGTTTCCCACAGTCCTGTGGAAGTCCTGTAATCAAATTCCACTGGGTCAGATTCCCTGGGTGTTCCCAATCCCTTTGTCAGATCCCCAGGCTGGGAAGACTGACATGGGGTTCAGAACCTTCACAACAGTGGGAAAGCCTCTTTAGTATTATTATTTTCCAGTTTGTGACTCACCCACCAGAAGGGTATAGGATTTGATTTTTATCATGATTGCACCCCTCCTACCATCTTGCTGCAGTTTCTTTGTCTTTGGACATGGGTTAGCTGTTTTCGGTGTGTTCCAATGTCCTCCTGTCGATGGTTGTTCAATAGCTAGTTGCACTACTGGTATTCTTGCAGGAGGAGATGAACACACATCCTTCTACTCTGCTTGAACTGCAACCTCACATCAAACATTTTTGAAAATGCTTCTTATACATGCTTCTTTATGTACAAATATTTATCTTTTAGTCTTTCACAAGTGGCATTACTTCATTGAATGGTACATACATTTTTTTATTTTAATGAACACTACCTGCCTTCCACAAAGTTCTGTATGAATTTATATTTTCATCAACAATGTATGAGAATATTTTTCCCTTCACCTTTGTCGGTATTTTATATTATCATCATTTAAAATTCTTGTCAGTTTGATGGGTGAACAGATCTCATTCTAATTAGATTAAAATCGCCAATATTATAAATGATCTTTGAGCATCATTTAATTTGATTTTTAGCCTTTAGGATTCCCTATTATGTGAATTGCTTTTCTTATTTCTCCATTTCCAATTAAACTGTTTCTCTTTTCTGTCTTGGTTTGTAAGTGTTCTTTTTATACTCCAGATATCAGTTCCATGAAAATAATTTTCTAAATCTATTAGCTTTATTTTATGTTTGCTTTTTGTTTTAGAAAGTTTTTTCTTTTTTTAAAATTTATTTATTTTAATTGGAAAAAAATTTTTTCATTTTGATGTCAAATTTACAAATCTTTTCCTTTAAAATTTGGATTTTTAATCATATAAGAATTTCATACTCCAAATTTACAAATATTTGCTAAAATTGATAACTGTTTACCACATTTAACTGTTTAATTAATGTGAAATTATTTACTTTTGTAACTAGTATCAGATCGGGATTTCTTTCTTTTTCTAATAATATGACCAATTGTTCCCAATCTATTTAGTAAATTCAACCATTCCTTCGACACTAATGTAAAATACCATCTTTGTCACATATCAGTTCACATCTTTATCTATGTTTATGGCTAAAAATCTATATTCTGTTCCTAGACTCCATTTTGTTCTATTGATTTCTCTATTCTTGTGCTGATTATACTTTTTCAATAATTAGGCTTCATGTTTTGGTATCTGATGGGGAAATTTTTATGCTACTTTTATTTTCAAAAATATTTTACATATATAGGTGTATTTTTTCTTCAGAATAAAATTTAAAAGGATGTTATTAATTTCCAATTAAATAAGACATATTAGATTTTATTGAGATCTCTTTAAATTTACAGAGCAATTTTGAGAGTCGTCATCTCTTTAATATTTTTTTTCTGTCTTTGAAATGGACATGTCTCTCTACTTATTTGTGATTTTTATATTGTTAAGTAATGTTTTATTGGTTTTTATTTCATATATGGCTTACACATTTCTTGCTATGTTTATTCCTAGATTGGAGAAGGAAATGGCAACCCACTCCAGTACCCTTGCCTGGAAAATCCCAAGGACAGAGGAGCCTGGTATGCTACAGTCCATGGGGTCGCAAAGAGTCGGACATGACTGAGCGACTTCACTCACTCACTCACTTTATTCCTATTTTTTTTAAAAAATTATTTATTTTAATTGGAGGCTAATTACTTTACATTATTGTATTGGTTTTGCCATACCTTGACATGAATCTGCCCCGGGTGTACATGTGTTCCCCATCTTGAACCCCCCTTCCACCTCCCTCCCCATCCCATTCCTATTCCTAGATATTTTGCAGTTCTGGTTGGCATTGTAATCATTATATTTTTGTCTGTAACATTGCCTAATTGATAACTACCAATGTATGTTTATTTTGTGTTTGAGCTCTGTTACTACACAGAGGCTGATCAGATCTATGTTAC
Organism: Moschus berezovskii; assembly: GCF_049115385.1. Classification (NCBI taxonomy): domain Eukaryota; kingdom Metazoa; phylum Chordata; class Mammalia; order Artiodactyla; family Moschidae; genus Moschus; species Moschus berezovskii. The sequence continues at coordinate 59,615,082 of NC_142488.1, read as the reverse complement.
TCAATTTCTTAAGTCCTCACATATGCTTCACATACTTGGGTGAGTGATGTTCTATTAGTCAACTGGCAGCCCAAAATCCTGACTGTGCTTCTTTTAGCCCTCTTCTTTAGTTGGCTGAATCCATTTCTCTTTCTTATGTAAATTAAACTAAATTTTGGTTTATTCTGAGAATGATCAATGGACAATAATATCCTCGTTATTCCCTCATTCATTTATTTAGCATTTTACCCTCACTGGATCCTTTTAGATCCCAATGCCTATTGTATTTAATGGAAGTTCACTGTCTTGGATTGTTCAATACTGGTCTTTTTCTGGGAAGTAGATATGGCTACTGCTGCTACGGTGTCATGTTCTCTGTCTCATCCTTACCTGGAATACTCTCATCTCATTCCATCATGCTGCATGTCTAAAGTTCTTGACACAAAATAGATGCTCTGGAAATATTAGTTCTATTTATGCTAAAAAATAAAGTAAAATATAATCCTAAAGGTCACTCAAATATCCAAATGAAGCAAATTCCCAAGTTTCCTTTCTTAGAAGACCTCTACATTATGTGAAGAGCAATAGTGGCATTCTCTAATCCCTTGGGGGAGTCCAAAGATTCTCCTATTCTCCTCGTTCTGTCTCTTTTTTCAACCAAAGAGACAACAACAAAACAGACTCATTTAAGATATAAAAATGAGGTCATTGGATTCATGAAATCAAGAATTAAACAGAAGCTTTTTCTTTGGGCTCACTGTTCAGGGGCACCACTAGTAGCCATTATGGCAATTAGATCCAGAAAACCATGATCTCTGTAAAATTCTGAGGGCTTTTTGAGGAAGGAGGGCATAGGACAAGCTGCTTAGCCCTGTGTCTGGTCCCTGACAGCCCAACCTGATTCACCCTGATCTTAGTGATAGGAAACAAACTTGGGGTTTGGGTCTAGACCCCTGACATGGAATAAAAACTCTATGTTGGCCTAGAGTGTCAGCTTGTCATCTAAGTGTTATGTTCTTTGAGGATTTAGTTTGATGGTCTGCAACTGGTAAAGAATCAGAGTTTTAGGGTCCTAGCCGACATCTCTTCCCATAAGAGACACAACTAGAGTCAGAGCCAGTACCTCTTCTAATTGTTGGCAGATGTGACCAGACATTCATTTTATTTTAGTGTTTAACTTGAAGTTCTGAAAGGTGAAATGTGTTTGCGTTAGCTTGGAAAGTGTAACAGATATTGAGAACTAAGTTCTTCAGATCCTAGTCCAGTTCATAATATGTTTCCCAACCTCTAACCTGCTCTTGCTCTAACCTGTGCTTCTCCACTGCCCATGGACAGACATTCAAAATGTTGCCTGGACCTCTCAGTAAATTCTATTCTAGGCCTCTCCATCACTGTACTCCATATGTCCATTAACCCCTCCATTGCTAACTGCGGGATCTTTTGGAATCTATTGATCATTTGGATCATTACCTGTTGCTGTTCTCTGTATTTTCTGGGTATCATGTACTCTGAAGAATTAGATTTTTGGTTAGTACTTAAAACAGAGATGGAGAAAGAAAAAGAAAGAATAGACTGAGAGTTAGATAGACCTCAGTTTAATTATTTGTTCTGTTAGTTCAAACATACATATTTTATGATTTTTGGATATATTTACTATATGGGAAATTTTTTAAGAACAGAAATTTCAGGAAAAAATAGAACAAACATTTCTATTAATCATGCAGAATTGGCGATTAATATTTAAATAATTAATGCTGCTATTTTCCATTTTATCATATTTGTTTCAAGTATTTTTAATCTAAGTACATTATTACAGGTAAGGCTAAATCTCCCTTTTTTCCTATCCTCATTCACATTTCACTCTTTTTTTCCCACTAAGCAATTATGATCATTAATTTAATGCACATTTTCCTCTTTTTTACATATTCCTATATCCATGTACAATATATAGTAATGTTTTGTGTGTGCTTTAAAAATGTACATCAGTAGTATTATTTGATATTATATTATAAGGATCAATTTATAAGTTTCTATGTTGACTGGTTATATGTTTGTAAAAAAATACAGCAAATATATTTCTTTAATCTCTAGTTAAACTTTTGTACATATAGGGACACATGTAGATTATTATTATTTTTTCTATATAGTCTATCATGTACATATGTTGCTGTTCAGTCATTCAGTAGTGTCTGACTCTTTGTGATCTCATGGACTGCAACACGCCAGGCTTCCCTGTCCTTCACCATCTCCCAGAGCTTGCTCAAACTCATGCCCATTGAGTCGGTGATGTCATCCAACCATCTTGTCCTCTGTTGTCCCCTTCTCCTCCTGCCTTCAATCTTTCCCAGCATCAGGGTCTTTCCTAATAAGTTGGCTCTTTGCATCAAATGGCCAACGTATTGGAGCTTCAGCTTCAGCATCAGACCTTCCAATGAATATTCAGGACTGACTTCCTTTAGGCTTGACTGGTTTGATCTACTTGCAATCCAACGGAATCTCAAGAGTCTTCTCCAACACCACATTTCAAAAATATCAATTCTTAGACTGATGAAAGAAAGCTCAGCCTTCTTTGTTTTCCAAATCTCACATCCATACATGACTACTGGAAAAACCATAGCTTTGACTATATGGACCTTTGTCAGCAAAGTAATGTCTCTGCTTTTTAATATGCTGTCTAGTTTGGTCATAGCTTTTCTTCCAAGGAGCAAGTGTCTTAATTTTGTGGCTGCAGTCACCATCTCCAGCGATTATGGAGAAAAAGAAAATAGAGTTTCTAACTGTTTCCATCGTTTCCCCATCTATTTGCCATGAAGTGATGGGACTGGATACCATGAGCTTCCTTTTTTGAATGTTGAGTTTTAAGCCAGTTTTTTTCACTCTCCTCTTTCACTTTAATCAAGAGGCTCTTTAGTTCTTTCTTTTCTGCCATAAGGGTGGTGTCGTCTGCATATCTGAAGTTACTGATATCTCTCCCAGCAATCTTGATTCCAGCTTTTGCTTCATCCAGCCTGGCATTTCACATGATATACTCTGCATAGAAGTTAAATAAACAGGGTGACAATATACAGCCTTGACGTATTCTTTTCCCAATTTGAAACCAGTCCATGTTGTTCCATGTCCGGTTCTAACTGTTGCCTTTTGATCTGCATAAAGGTTTCTCAAGTGTACATATATATCATGTACATATACATCATATATATATATATATATGTACACATATATATATTGTACATATACCACAGCTATAGAGTGAATGTTTAGGTTTTCCCCAACTGTTTCCTAATATGAATGTTACTGCAGTAAACATCCTTCTACATGTCTCCCTATATGTACAAGAGTTTAACTAGAGATTAAAGAAATACATTTGCTGGATCCTAGGGTATGTGAGCTTTCAATTTTTCCATTTATAGTCAAATAGATTTCTTAAGTGATTAGAGCAATTCTCATCTCCACCAGCAGTATAAGAAGGTTTCTATTTACTCACCTTCTTGCCAAGATGTAAAATGATAGCTTTAATAATATTTGTCAATCTAATAGGTGAGAAGTAAAACTTATTGTTTTGTTTAATTTTCATGTTCCTGACTACTAATGAGGTTGAGTATTTTTTCATATGTTCATTAAACATACAGATTTCTGTTCTGTAAATTGGTGATTTGTTTCCTTTGGTGACTTCTTTCCTACTTAAAATGTTTTGTTTTATTTACTAGTGGATATAATTTAAAAATTTTAATTTACTTCACTTTTTGAAAAGTAGATGAACAGAGTAAAGCAAAATCACGTGACATAAAATGATATACAATTAAAAGTAATTGACTTTCTTCCTCTGATCCCAGTCACCCAGTTCTCCTTTCTTAATGCAAATGTTACCCAATTTTGCATATCTTTTCAAAGATCTATGTATTCATACACACAATATTTTTTCTTCACAAATATTAATTTTGCACTTTTCTACAGCTTGTAACTTTAACTTAATGTGTTGAAACTCTGTCCATGTAGTGCTGACTTGTTCTTTTATAAATTTAATTTTATGTTTTTTTAATTAATTTTATAATTTAAAATTAATTTTTATTGGAGTGTAGTTGTTTTCCCAGGTGGTACACTTGGTAAAGAGTCTGTCTGCCAATGCAGGAGACACAGGAGACATGACTTCAATCCTTGGGTTGAGAAGATCCCCTGGAAAAGGAAATGGCAACCCACTCTAGTATTCTTGCTGAAAATTCCCATGGACAGAGGAGCCTGGCAGGCTACAGTTCATGGGGTCACATAAAGTCAAACACGACTGAGGATGCATATTATTATTATAGTTGATTTACAATGTTGTGTTAGTTTCTGTTGTACAGCAAAGTGAATTAGTTATACTTATACATATATCCACCCTTTTTAAGATTCTGCTCCAATATAGATGATCACAGAGTACTGAGTAGAGTTCCCTCTGCTATACAATAGTTTCCTATTAGTTATCTATTTCATATATAGTAGTGTATATATATCCTTCCCAATCTCCCAATTTATCCCATCCCCCTTTCTCTCCTTTGATAACCATAAGTTTGTTTTTTACGTCTGTGCTTCTGTTTCTGTTTTGTAAATAGATTCATTTGTATCATTGTTTAAATTCCACATATAAGCAATATCATGTGATATCTGTCTTTCTCTGTCTGACGTTTCACTCAGTATAACAATATCTTAGATTCATCCATTTTGCTGAAAATGGTATTATTTCCTTCTTTCTTATGGCTGAGTAGTATATATGTACCACATATATATGTAGTAGTATATATGTACCACATCTTCTTTATCCATTCCTCTGTCAATGGGCAGTTAGGTTACTTCCATGTCCTGGCTATTGTGAATAGTGCTGCAATGAACATTTGGATACATGCATCTTTTTGAATTATGGTTTTAATCCTGATATATGCCTAAGGGTGGGATTGCTGGATAATATATTAGCTCCATTTTAGTTTTTAAGGAACCTTCATACTGTTTGTTTTCCATAATGGCTCTACTAATTTTCACTCCCACCAACAGTGTAGGACAGTTCCCTTTTCTCCACATCTTCTCCAGTATGTATTGTTTGTAGATTTTTTATGGTGGCCATTCTGACCAGTGTGAGTTGATACCTCATTGTAGTTTAGATTTCCTTTCCTTTGACAATTAGTGATATTGAGCATCTTTTCATATGCCTACTGACCATCTATATGTCTTCTTTGGAGAAATATCTAGATCTGCCCATTTTTTGATTGGATTTTCTTTTTAATATTGAGCTGAATGCGCTCTTTGTATATATTGGAGGCTAATCCTTTGTCAGTAGCTTTGTTTGAAAATATTTTCTCCCATTCTGTGGGGTGTCTTTTCTTTTTGTCTATAGTTTCCTTTGTTGTGAAAATGGTTTCTTTTGCTTTTTATTTAAATTTAATTAGGTCTCGTTTGTTTATTTTTATTTTCATTACTCTAGGAGGTGGATTAAAATGGCTTTGTTCTTTTGTTAGCTATTGCATTGTATTTTGCCATATAGTGTGAAGGCATTTTAAATTAACTTTCCAATTAATGGATAACTATAAGGCATATTTATGTGCTAATAAGGTACTTGAATACATAAAACGAAATTTCTGTAGAGGTATAAACTTACAGAAATACACCTGTAGTGTGAAATTTTAATATAATACAGTTTTTGAAGGGTCAAGTAGCCAAATATTAATAAGGCTATAAGGCTTTTCAAACATGTAATTATTAATAGCTATATTGAACTTTTTACCCTATAAAACAGAGACTAAATCTTACTTTCCAATGTTCATTAAGCATTTACAAAATTTGTACAGTTATCAAGTTTCAAAATTTTCTGAGCAAGTAGTCTATTATGAAATGGTTTGAAACAACTAACAAATATTACATAATTTAAATATAGAATAACTTTACAATACCTAGGTTACCATTCATTTTCTTAAAAATTTTTATTTGTGTATAATTGGTTTACAGTGCTGCATTCCTTCTGTACAGCAAAGTGAATCAGTTATACGTGTACATATTGCACTTTTTAAAGATTCTTTTCCCATATAGTAGTTTACCATTCATGAACATGGTCGAGCTCTCTTTATTTAGGTCATCTTTAGATGATTTGTGAAATTTCATATTTTTCTCTACAATGGCCATGAGTATTTCTCTTTTGCTTATTTCTAAGCTCTTTATTTTTATGTTGTTATCATGATTATAAGTTATATAACTCTTACATTTTTAGTTGACAATAAATGATTTGTAGGAAAGTTATTATTTTTTGTATTTTGTGGCTACATATTTTCTTAATATATGTAATATAAAAATAAAAGAGCCTTGTTCCTTTGAAGAAATGCTATGACAAAACTAGACAGTGTATTAAAAAGCAGAGATATCACTTTGCCAACAAATGTCCTTATAATCAAAGGAATGGTTTTTCCAGTAGTCATGTATGGATGTGAGAGTTGGACCATAAAGAAGGCTGAGTGCTGAAAAATTGATGCTTCCAAATTGTGGTGCTGGAGAAGACTCTTGAGAGTCCCTTGGACTGCAAGGAGATCAAACTAGTCAATCCTAAAGGAAATCACTCTGAATATTCATTGGAAGGACTGATGCTGAAGCTGAAACTCCCATAATTTGGCCAACTGATGCAAAGTGCTGACTCATTGGAAAACACTCTGATGGTGGGAAAAATTGAGGGCAGTAGGAGGAGGGGGTGACAGGGATGAGATGGTTGGATGTCATCACTGGCTCAATGCACATGAGTTTGAGCAAACTCCGAGATAGTGAAGGACAGGGAATCCTGGTGTGCTGCAGTCTATGGGGTTGCAATAAATCAAACATAACTTAGCAACTGGACAGCAGTTTTCTTTTCTTTTTTTTTAATTTATTTATTCTAATTGGAGGCTAATTACTTTACATTATTGTATTGGTTTTGCCATACATTGACATGAATCTGCCCCGGGTGTACATATAATAGTTGTTCCTCTTTGAAAACATCTTTATTCTTTGTTGTAGGTTTACCTGGATATTTTTCTGGTTTTGATGAAAATGATTTTATTTCAACTTTATGCTTCATATGTCCTGCAAGTTTCTTGAAGGACATAGTTTCAACTTATGGGAGTTCTGTTATATGTTAGCTTGACAAGGTTTTTTTCTGTGAAATAATGGATGTGAGATTTATGCCAACTACTTTTTCCACATCTGTTGAGATGACCATGTGATATTTTGTCCTTTAATCCGTTAAAGATAGACTTCCTGATTTTCTGTCCTTGCATTTCTGAGACAAACTTCACTTAGCTATGCTTTATTCCTTTCCTAATATGCTGCTGGACTTAATTTGAAAATGTTTTACTTAGGTTTTTTTTTATTTTTGTGTTAATAAGCAGCATTATTGCATATTGGTTAGAAATATGGACTCTGTAGTGAAAATCTCTGAATTTGAATTATGGCTTAATCATTTATTAGCCCTGTGATCTTAGACAAATTACTTATTTCCTTCACCATTTGTAAAATAGGGATAATAATTGTATTTATTCTCTATGGTTATTGAAATGATTAAATATGTTCATATACATTCTAGTTATCTCTTACTGTATAAAAGATGCAATGAGTGTTTGTCTGCATTGGTTAAAATCTATTTCAAATGACAATTTCTGTTCCTGTTCTTCTGTTACATAACAAATAAACAAATATAGTGGCTTAAGACAATGATTATTCTTATTGTGTCTTGTAATTATCTGGGATTACTAAGGTGTTAATCAGCTGGAAGCTCAGCGGGGCTAGAATGTCCAAGATGGCTCACTTGTATGACTGGCAGTTGATACTACAGATGAGGTTGTCTTTGGGGATGCCTACATTATGTCTAACTATGTGGCTTGGCTTTCTCACAGTTTAGAGCCTGGATCTTAGAGAACATTGCAAAAGAACCAGATGAAAGTTGAAAACCTTCTTATGATTTAGTTTTTGAGGTCTCAGAATACCACTTCCACTGGAGCTCAAGAACTTCTTCCAAGCTCATGAAGGATATTGGCAGAATTTATTCCTTGTGGTTGTAGAACTGACTATCCATATTCTTGCTGTCAACTGGAGAGGGAAGGATTTTTCTCTACTCCTAGACGCCACCCTCAGGCCTAAGCCATGTGGCCCTCTGATAACATGAGAGTTTACTTCTGCAAAGAATCTTTTTTCAGTATGCTATTTCAAGGGCTTATACGTAATTGTGACATTGACTATCTCATCACATTTGTAATATAGTGTAACCTTATATCAACTATCCTATCATATTCATAAGTCCCACCCACACTCTAGTGAAGGACATGCTCACCAAGTACTGAGAATCTTGTAAGTTTTCATTTTAGAAATTTTCCTATCATAAAGGGCAAAAGGCATGAATAGGGAAACCACAAGAAATAGAAGTTGCCATTAAAGACCTGGAAAATAATAGTAATAAAATAAGTGCAATTAAAATGTTGCCACTTTCCCCTTTGTCAGATTGGTAAAGAGTTAAAAAGACTGATAGCGCAGTATTGGGCAGGATGTGAGGAATTTGCCATTTTTACCTACTGACATGACAGTTTATATCCTTGACAGCTCAGCAGGTAAAGAATCCAACTGCAATACAGGAGACACAGGTTAAATCCCTTGTCCAGGAAGATCCCCTGGAGAAGGAAATGGCAACCCACTCCAGTATTCTTGCCTGGGAAATCCCATGGCCACAGGAGCCTGGCATGCTACAGTTGAAAGGGTCACAGAAAGTTGGACACAACAAAGTGATGAAGAGAGAGAGAATCTTTCATAAGATCAGCTTGAAGGTTAAAAATATTATTACTTATATTTTTATAGTTTGAAATTCATAGAAGCTCTCTTTGTAATAGCAAAGCAATTAGAAAGCACCTAAGTGTAACAATAATGTGGGATTAGTTAATTAAATCAGATCTTCAAATAGACTTTTCAACCATATTTAATTATTGAGGGAAATCTTCATAAAAAGCAAATAAAATGGTACTGAAGAATTTATCTGCAGGGCAGCAATGGAGAAACACACATAGAGAATAGACTTATGGACATGGGGAGAGGGGATGAGAGGGTGACATGTATGGGGAGAGTAACATGGAAACTTACATTACCATATGTAAAATAGATAGCCAATGGGAATTTGCTGTATGTCTCAGGAAACCCAAACTTGGGCTCTGTATCAACTTAGAGGGGTGGGGTGGGGAGGGAGATAGAAGGGTAGTTCAAAAGGAACAGGATATATGTATACTTATGGCTGATTCATGTTTAGGTTTGGCAGAAAACAACAAAATTCTTTTTTTTTTTTTTTATCCCCTGCATTGCAAGGCCTCTTCTTTTTTTTTTAAATTTTTTTTATTGGAGGCCAATTATTTTACAATATTGGTTGGTTTTGCCATACATTGACAAAATTCTTTAAGGCAATTATCTTCAATTAAAAAATAAATAATATTAAAAAAAACAAATAAAAATGTCCAGAATTATCTCATAAAAAACCAAAACTTTCCCATTTGCTAGTGTTAAGGGCTCCTTGGGTTTGGGAGTGATCAGACACAAGGATATTTCACTTCACATAAGAAACCATTCTTCCATATTTTACCATTAATTCTTTGAGTGTAAGGTTACATGAGGTGTATGTTAAGAAGTTTAAGTGAAGTGGTAGTAGTAGGCATCATGCCATATAGAACCAGATAAGTGTAATGCTTTGAGGGAACTCAGAACTGTACTCACTTTCTACATGGAGAAACAGTGTGGAACACTATAAATAGTACAGGATTAGGAGTAAGAAGACTTATACTCGAATTTGTTTCACTCACTTGTTATGACATCTTTGACATTTCACCTTTGTGAGCCTCAGTTTGCTGACATGCAATGAAAAGATTGGACTATATTAGTGCTTGTCAACCTTGACTGCACAACAGAATTATTTATGAAGTTTTAAAAATACTGATGCTTGAGGCCCCAGTCATGACTATTTAAATATGAATTTCTAGGGATAAAGCTGAAAGGACTGATATTTTTGTAAAGGTTCACCTCTCTCATTGAAAATTCTGATGTTAATAGCCATGATTGAGAGCCATTCAACTAGCTAACTTCTACAGACAGATCCTCCCAAGTTTGATAGTTGAGATCCCACAATTCTTTGAGAGACCACGACTTGACATTGAGGTGGTTCCATCAGTTCAACAGCCCCCCCACACACATAACAAAAGGACACACAAGATGTCAAAGGATCATAGGATTCAAGGAGAGAGCTATACAGCCAACTCCCAACAACTAATTGTAAAGCAAACACTGGATAGAATGGAGCATACTTTAATAGCTGTGCCAAATTTACCTCTTCTGGATTTTCACCTCCTTCTCTGCCCAAGTTCACTAGGTTTTTTAAGATGCTAAACTTAGAAAACTTTGTCCACGTTTGATCTCACCCATCTCTTTAGGTCAGTTGAAGTGTGACCAAATCCTTTTCCTTTTATCTTAGCTACAAGTGTGTTGGAATGTTTGAAAGAATTCTCCTGAGAAATCTGTATGAAGGTCAAGAAGCAACAGTTAGAACCAAACATGGAAGAATGTCCTTGGAACATGGTTCCAAATGGGGAACATGGTTCCAAACTGGGAAAGAAGTACAACAAGGCTGTATACTGTCACCCTGTTTATTTAAATTCTATACAGAGTATGGAAGTCACTCAGACACGACTGAGTGACTGAACAACAACAAGAGAAGAATTACTTAACAAGAAAGCAATAAAAAATAGAAAAGATGAACAAAACTAAGATTAAAAACGTGAACAAATTTGACAACCCTTAGCTAGACTTACCAAGGAAAAAAGAGAGAAGACTCAAGTCAACAAAATTATAAATGAAAAAGGTGACATTATACCTGACACCACAGAAATAAAAGGGAACCTATGAGGATACTATATATAGTAGCTGATCGCCGAAGAATTGATGCTTTTGCACTGTGGTGTTGGAGAAGACTCTTGAGAGTCCCTTGGACTGCAAGGAGATCCAACCAGTCCATTCTAAAGGAGATCAATCCTGGGTGTTCATTGGAATGACTGATGCTGAAGCTGAAACTCCGGGATTGTGGGCAGGAGAAGAAGGGGACGACAGAGATGAGATGGCTGGATGGCATCACCGACTTGATGGACATGGGTTTGAGCGAACTCCAGGAGTTGGTGATGGACAGGGAGGCCTGGCGTGCTGTGATTCATGGGGTTGCAAAGAGTTGGACACGACTGAGTGACTGAACTGAGACTGAGACCCTTGAAGAAATGGAATCACTCTTAGAAACATAAAATCTACCAAGATTGAATTAGAACGAAATAGAAAAGTCTGAACAGACCAAAGGTTAGTAGGGAGAATAAATCAGTAATCAATAACTTCCCAGTGAAGAAAAAACCTGGACCAGATAGCTTCACCAGTGAATTTTAACAAAATTTAAAAAAAATCAATATCAATCCTTTTCACGCTCTTCATAAAAGTTGAACACTGGTAACACTTCCCAACTCACTTTACAAGGTTAACATTATCCTGATACCAAAGCCAGAAAAGGGCACAAGAACAGAGATCTACAGGACAATATTCATGATTAATATAGACCGACTCGATGGACATGAGTTTGAGTGAACTCCGGGAGTTGGTGATGGACAGGGAGCCTGGGCTGCTGTGATTCATGGGGTCGCAAAGAGTTGGACAGGACTGAGCGACTGAACTGACTGACTGAAAAATTCTGTATAAAATCCTAGCAAATGAATTTAGCTGAACATTAAAAGGATAATTCACTACCATCAAGTGGTATTTATTACTGGGATGTAAGAATGGTTCAGCATGTGCAAATCAATAAATGTGATACATTGTATGCATAGAATGAAAAAAAACACATGATCACTTTAATAGAGGAAAAAAATTCGGTGAAATTCAAATCAGTTCATTATAAAACAAAATTAGAGAAGGAACATAACTGAGTGTAATAAAGGCCATATATCACAACCCCAGAGTTAACATCATATTCCATGGTGAAATGTTGAAAGCTTTTCCTTTGAGATCAAGAACAAGACAAGAGTGCCCACTTCCATTACTACTATTCAACATAGTTCTGGAAGACCTAGTCACAGCAATCAGGCAAGAAAAAGAAATAAAAGACATCACAATTAGAAAGGAGGAAGCAAAATCGGCTATTTGTGGCTGATATAATTTTACATATAGAAAATCTTGAAGACTCCACCAAAAAAAGCTGTTAGATCTGATCAGCAAATTTAGTGAATTCACAGCAAACAAAATTAACATACAGAAATCAGTAGTGTATAATAACTTATTTGAAAGATAAAGGAAATAATCCATTTGCAGTGTCACTAAAAACAATAAAATATTTAGGGATAAATTTAACCAAAAGAGAACTACAAGATACTGATGAAAGAAATCCAAAAAGACACAAACAAATGAAAGGTATTTTATGTTCATGGGTTGAAAAATTAATATTTTAAAAAAGTCAGTATTGACAAAAGCAACATACAGATTCAGTTCAATGCTATCTCTATAAAGATACCGACAAGATTTTTTACAGAAATAGAAAAATTTCTAAAATTTAGATTGAACCAAAAAGAATCCATATAGTCAAAATAATCTTGAAAAAGAAGAGCAAAGCGGGATTATATATACTTTCTGATTTCAAGCTTTGTTAAAAAAACTATAGCAATTGAAACAGTATGGTACTGGCATAAAAGCAAACACATAGACACATGGAACAGGATAGAGAGCTCAGAAATAAACCTATTCACATCTGGTCAATCAATAATTGATGGGGGAGCCCATAATACTCAATGAAGAAAAGACAGTCTCTTCAATAGTGCTGGGAAAATTGGATATTCACATGAAAAGGAATGAAACTAGACCCCATCTTATGTCACTCACAGAAATTAACTCAAAATCATTTAAAGACATAAATGTAATATATTAAACCACAGGACTCCTAAAGAAAACACAGGAAAAAAAAAACTCCTTGACATGGTTTTTGGCAATTACTTTTTTGGAAGTGATACTCAAAGTACAGCAAACAAAATAGAAGACAGACAAGAGGGATTTTAACAAATCAAAAGGCTTCTGTACAGTAAAAGAAATGAAGAAAAAAATGAAAAGAGAAACATTATGGCATGGAAAATAATGATTTGCAAACGATTTATCTAATGGGAGTTAATATCCAAAATATATAAAGAACTCATACAATTCAATAGCAAAGAAAGCCACACAGTACAGTTAAAAACGTGCAAAGGATCCAGTCCTTTGGATATTTTCCAAAGAAGATATACAAGCAATCAAGGTGTTCAACTAATCATTAAGTAAATGCAAATCAAATACACAATGAGATATCATCTCATGTCTGTTGGAATGGTTATAATCAAAAAGACCAGAGATAATGTAGGCAAGGTTGTAAAGGAAAGGGAATCCTCTGAATTATTAGCAAGATTGTAAATTGCTGCATCAACTGTAGAAATCTGTATAGTGGTTCTTCAAAAAATTAATAATAGAACTACCATATGATTCACCAATTCCACTTCTTGTAATATATCTAATGGATACAAAAACAATATTGAAGAGCTATTTTATGAATTGAAGCATATTCATAGAAGCACATGAGCATTGTTTGTAATAGCTGAGACATGGAAACTAATTAAGTGTGCATGGATGGATGAATGTATAAAGAAGTTGTATATATATATATGCTGATTTGAGGAAGGCAAATCAGACAATAAAAACTTGAGGAGAGTGAACAAGATTTTGGATGTGAGAACAGTCAGCACATGGCTGAAAAATACTCCATAAAGATTTCTTTTCTTTTCTTCTCATTTTTTATGTGTGAAGGGAGAGTAACATCAGTTATTCCATCTTGGATGCTAAGATCTAAGAACAGAGAGTCTCTTGCTGTGTATCTAGTAGACATATTTATGAAACCACAGCTTTTGAATAAGTTGTTTTTTGAATGAATATAACTACAGAGATTCACACCAAGGAGCCTGAAAATTTTAATTTAATGGAATAATGAAATTACAGAGTTATAGTGTGTCAGAGTAGAAAGGGCACTTAGACTAAAAAGTTAGAAAAGTCTATCTCTTATCTAGGTAGATGTGCCATGGTGATATTTGAACTGATCTTTTAGTTCAGTTCCTCCAGAAGCATCTGTTGTATCCCTAGAATGTGACAAGAATGTTCAGGAATTTGGTGTATATTTGTGAGTACAAAATATCTCTCGCTTTATGGATTTTAGTAGCCCAGTAGGGAGGACAGAGAATACACAAGTAAATAAATGAATAAATAAAAACATACGCACACAACTTGAAATGCTATAAAAATAAACAAGTACTGAGAGAATAATCATGTGGTGGAAGACAGGAAATTTATTAACCTTGTTTGTAGATTGTTTGTTCAGGAGAAACCTCAGAGAAGATTTAACTTTTAAGCTGAGACCTGAAGGACAAAAAGTAGTAATCATTTTGAGAAAGAGCATCAAGAAAGGGTAACAGCATGTTCAAAACTGCTAAAGCTAGGAAGTGTTCCAAGAGCTAAAGACCAGTGGAGCAGAAAAAATTAAGGGGAAGTATAAAATTAAGTTGGAGAGATAAGTATGGGTTAAATGATGAAAGACCTTGTAAGCCAAGATGTAGAATTTGGATTTTATTCCAAGTGCAGTAGGAAATAATTGTGAGGTTAAAGCAGAGGAGTGATATCCTATTTACATCTGTAAAATTTTACTCTGTCTATCTTGTAGCAATTAAGTGGAGAGAGCAGTAAAGGAAATAGGGCCAACAAGTTCAATAAGAAATGATGATAGCTTGGAATTAGGTAGTGGTGGTGGAAATGGAGATAAGAGCATGGGTATCGCATACATTTTGTAAGTAGAATCAAAAGAAATTACTCAAGAAAAGTTAAAGCACAGAGAGGGAGAAGTCAACGATTATTCCCAAATTGCTTCTTTGAGTAACTGAGGGATAGTTGTATCATTTACTGAAATTCACAACACAATGGAGTTTTGAAGAGGTAGTAAAAATCAAGAAATCCTTTTGGAATATATTAAGATTAAAAACACTTGCAAATTTTTCAATTTGAAGTGTTAGATAGGCCATTGGATATATAATGCCAGAAAAGAAGTATGGGCTAGAGATTTATATACAGGAGTTGGTTACCTACAGATGACATTTATAAGGCCATTGGATGAATGAGAGCAACTGGGAAGAACATGTGAAAATAAAATAGAATAAGCCTTAGTAGGAAATTAAGTGCCAAGGAACCCAGGGGAGGAGAGAGTCAGAAAAGGTGTTGATAATGAGTGACGAGAGTGTGGATCACAGCAAACTGTGGAAAATTCTAAAAAAGATGGGGATACCAGACCACCTCACCTGCCTTTTGAGAAACCTGTAGGTCAAGAAGCAATAACTGGAACAAGGCATGGAACAATGAATTTGTTCAAAACTGGGAAAGGAGCATGTCAAGGCTGTATACTGTCACCCTGCTTATTTAACTTCGATGCAGAGTATGTAATGTGAAATGCTGGGCTAGATGAAGCCCAAGTGGAATCAAGATTGCCAGGAGAAATATCAATAACCTCAGATATGAAGATGACATCACTCTACTGGCAGAAAGTGAAAAGGAATTAAAAAGCCTCTTGATGAAGGTGAAAAAGCTGGCTTAAAACTCAACATTCAAAAAATGAAGATCATGGCATCTGGTCCCATCACTTCATGGCAAATAGGTGGGGAAACAATGGAAACAGTGACAGATTTTATTTTCCTGGACTAAAAATTGCTGCAGACAGTGACTGCAGTCATGAAATTAAGTGATGTTTGTTCCTTGGAAGAAAAGCTATAACAAACTCTAGACAGCATATTAAAAAGAGGAGACATTACTTTGCCAACAAAGGTCCCTAGAGTTAAAACTGTGGTTTTTCCAGTAGCCATGTGTGGATATGAGAATTGTATCATAAAGAAGGCTAAGCACTGAAAAACTGATGCTTTTCAACTGTGGTATTGAAGAAGACTTTTGAGATTCCCTTGGACTGCAAGGAGGTCAGACCAGGCAGTCCTAAAGGAAACCATCTCTGAATATCCATTGGAAGGACTGATACTGAATATTTTGGCCATCTGATGCAAAGAGCTGACTCATTGAAAAAGACTCTGATGCTGGAAAAGATTGAGGGCAGGAGGAGAAGGGGACGACAGAGGATGAGATGATTGGATGGCATCACCAACTCGATGGACATGGGTTTGGGAGGAATCCGGGAGTTGGTGATGGACAGTGAGGCCTGGCCTGCTGCAGTTCATGGGATCGCAAAGAGTCAGACATGACTGAGTGACTGAACTGAACTGAACTGAAGTGAACACCTATCCTACTCAAATTCTTCCAGAAAATTACAGAGGAAGGTAAACTTCCAAACTCATTCTATGAGGCCACCATCACCCTAATACCAAAACCAGACAAAGATGACACAAAAAAAGAAAACTACAGGCCAATATAACTGAAGAACATAGATGCAAAAATCCTTAACAAAATTCTAGCAAACAGAATCCAACAACATATTAAAAACATCATACATCATGACCAAGTGGGCTTTATCCCAGGGATGCAAGGAATCTTCAATATTCACAAATCAATCAATGTGATACACCACATTAGCAAATTAAAAGATGAAAACCATATGATTATCTCAATAGATGCAGATAAAGCCTTTGACAAAATTCAACGTACATTTATGAAAAAAACCCTCCAGCAGGCATAGAAGGAACATACCTCAATATAATAAAAGCTATATATGACAATCCCAGAGTAAACATTATCCTCAATGATGAAAAATTGAAAGCATTTCCCCTAAAGTCAAGAACAAGACAAGGGTGCCCACTTTCACCACTATAATTCAACATAGATTTGGAAATTTTAGCAACAGCAATCAGAGAAGAAAAAGAAATAAAAGGAATCCAATTTGGAAAAGAAGAAGCAAAACTCTTACTGCTTGCAGATGACATGATCCTCTACATAGAAAATGCTAAAGACACCACCAGAAAATTATGAGAGCTAATCAATGAATATAGTAAAGTTGCAGGATATAAAATCAACACACAGAAATCCCTTGCATTCCTATACACTAATACTGAGAAAACAGAGAAATTAAGGAAACAATTCCTTAATTGTCACCACTGCAATGAGAAGAATAAAATACTTAGGAATAAATCTACCTAAAGAAACAAAAGACCTATATATAGAAAACTATAAAATACTGATGAAAGAAATCAAAGATGACACTAATAGATGGAGAATTATACCATGTTCATGGATTGGAAGAAACGATATAACGAAAATGAGAATTCTACCCAAAGCAATCTATAGATTCAATGCAATCCTTATCAAGTTACCAACGGTATTTTTGAGAGAACTAGAATAATTTCACAATATGCATGGATTTACAAAAACCCTCAAATAGCCAAAGCAATTTTGAGAAGGAAGAGTGGAACTGGAGGAATCAACCTGCCTGATTTCAGGCTCTGCTACAAAGCTACAGTCATCAAGACAGTATGGTACAGGCACAAAGACAGAAATATAGATCAATGGAACAAAATAGAAAGCCCAGAGATAAATCCATGCATATATGGACACCTTATATTTGACAAAGGAGTCAAGAATTATATAATGGGGAAAAGAAAATCTTAACAAGTGGTGATGGGAAAACTGGTCAACCACTTGTAAAAGAATGAAACTAGAACACCATACACAAACATAAACTGAAAATGGATTAAAGATCTAAAAGTAAGATCAGATACTATAAAACTCCTAGAGGAAAACATAGGCAAAACACTCTCTGACGTAAATCATAGCAGAATCCTCTATGACCCACCTCCCAGTGTAATGGAAATAAAAGCAAAAATAAACAAATGGGGCCTAATTAAACTTAAAAACTTTTGCGCAACGAAGGAAGCTATAAGCAAGATGAAAAGACAGCCTTCAAAATGGGGAGAAAGGGAGGGGGGTTCAAGATGGGGAACACATGTACACCCGGGGCAGATTCATGTCAATGTATGGCAAAACCAATACAATAATGTAAAGTAATTAGCCACCAATTAAAATAAATAAATTAAAAAAAAATACAAGCAGCTCCTGCAGCTCAATTCCAGAAAAATAAACGACCTAATAAAAAAAAAAAATGGGCCAAAGAACTAAACAGACATTTCTCCAAAGAAGACATACAGATGGCTAGCAAACACATGAAAAGATACTCAACATCACTCATTATCAGAGAAATGCAAATCAAAACTGCAATGAGGTACTATCTCACACCGATCAGAATGGCTGTTATCCAAAAGTCTACAAATAATAAATGCTGGAGAGGGTGTGGAGAAAAGGGAACCCTCCTACACTGTTGGTGGGAATGTACACTAGTACAGCCACTATGGAGAAGAGTGTGAAGATTCCTTAAAAACCTGGAAACAAATCTGCCATATGACCCAGCAATGCCACTGCTGGGCTTACACACCAAGGAAAGCAGAATTGAAAGAGACACGTGTACCCCGATGTTCACTGCAGCACAATTTACAATAGCCAGGACTTGGAAGCAACCTAGATGTTCATCAGAGACACATGGATAAGAAAGCTGTGGTACATATACACAATGGAATATTACTCAGGTATTAAAAAGGATGTATTTTAATCAGTTTTAATGAGGTGGATGAAACTGGAGCCTATCATACAGAGTGAAGTAAGCCAGAAAGAAAAACACCAATATAGTATAATAACGCATATATATGGAATTTAGAAAGATGGTAACGATGACCCTATATGTGAGGCAGCAAAAGACACACAGATGTAAAGAACAGACTTTTGGACTCTGTGGGAGGCAAGGGCGGGATGATTTAAGAGAATGGTATTGAAACATGTATATTATCATATGTGAAACAGATCACCAGTCCAGGTTCAATGCATGAGACAGGGTGCTCAGGGCTGATACACGGGGATGACCCTGAGGAATGGGATGGGGAGGGAGATGGGAGAGGGGTTCAGGATGAGGAGCACATGTACACCCATGGCTGATTCATTCAATGTATGGCAAAAACCACTACAATGTTGTAATTAGCCTCCAATTAAAATAAATAAATTTTAAAAAATAAAAATAAAATAATAATTTATTCAACAAACATTTTTTTGTGTGGTATGTGTTACTTACTCACTATACCGAGAGCTCAAATTCATCAGTGTACAAAACAATCTCTGCCTTTATAGAGCTTACATTCTAGTGTGTGAAGAGAAATAAATAAACTGAGAGAAAACAATAAGCTGAATCAATCAGTCAACTATCATGTATGCTTATATGCAATTAAAAACATAGAACAGGGTGAGGGATATCAGGAGTCCTGAGAGAAGGAAGGTTGTAATTTAAATAAGGTGTTTGAGATAGACCTCACTAAGTAAATGAAATTTGAGAAATGAGAAGGAAATATGGAAGGTGGACATGCTGTTTTCTAAAGGAGGAGCCTTCCATACACAGGGAATAGTCCATGCTGAGGTCTAAAAGCTACAATATGCCTGATGTGTCTGGAAGATGGCAAGGAGATCAGTGTGACTGAAGCAAAGTGAGCCAGGGAGAAAGAATAGGAAAGGGACAAGATTATGTAGACCCTTAACAACCATAGTAAGTCACTTGGTTTTTCCTGTGATTAAAATGGAAATCCAGTGGAAAGCTTTTAGCAGTCCTCCTGGACTTTCTCATTTACCCCTTTGGGTGTTTCAGATCAGTTCAGTTCAGTTCAGTCGCTCAGTCGTGTCTGACTCTTTGCGACCCGATGAATCACAGCACGCCAGGCCTCCCTGTCCATCAACAACTCCCGGAGTTCACTCAAACTCATGTTCATCGAGTCGGTGATGCCATCCAGCCATCTCACTCCCTGTCATCCCCATCTCCTCCCACCCCCAATCCCTCCCAGCATCAGACTCTTTCCCAGTGAGTCAACTCATCGCATGAGGTGGCCAAAGTATTGGAGTTTCAGCTTCAGCATCAGTCCTTCCAATGAACACCCAGGATTGATTTCCTTTAGAATGAACTGGCTGGATCTCTTTTCAGTCCAAGGGACTCTCAAGAGTCTTCTCCAACACCACAGTGCAAAAGCATCAATTCTTCGGCGATCAGCTTTCTTCACAGTCCAACTCACACATCCATACATGACCACGGGAAAAACCATAGTCTTGGCTAGACGGACCTTGGTTGCCAAAGTAATGTCTCTGCTTTTTAATATGCTACTAGGTTGGTCATAACTTTCCTTCCAAGGAGTAAGCGTCTTTTAATTTCCTGGCCGCAATCAGCATCCGCAGTGATTTTGGAGCCCCCCCCAAAAAAATCTGACACTGTTTCCACTGTTTCCCCATCTATTTCCCATGAAATGATGGGACCAGATGCCATGATCTTTGTTTTCTGAATGTTGAGTTTCAAGCCAAACTTTTCACTCTCCTCTTTCACTTTCATCAACAGGCTTTTTAGTTCCTCTTCACTTTCTGCCATAAGGGTGGTGTCATCAGCATATCTGAGGTTATTGATATTTCTCCCAGTAATCTTGATTGCAGTTTGTGCTTCTTCCATCCCAGGGTTCCTCATGATGTACTCTGCATATAAGTTAAATAAACAGGGTGACAATATACAAAATTGACGTACTCCTTTTCCTATTTGGAACCAGTCTGTTGTTCCATGACAGGTTCTAACTGTTGCTTCCTGACCTGCATACAGGTTTCTCAAGAGGCAGGTCAGGTGGTCTGGTATTCCCTTCTCTTTCAGAATGTTCCACAGTCTATTGTGATCCACACAGTCAAAGGCTTTGGCATAGTCAATGAAGCAGAAATAGACGTTTATCTGGAACTCTCTTGCTTTCTCCATGATCCAGCGGATGTTGTCAATTTGATCTCTGGTTTCTCTGCCTTTTCTAAAACCTGCTTGAACATCTGGAAGTTCAGTTCAATTCAGTCTCTCAGTCGTGTCCGACTCTCCATGACCCCATGAATCACACCACGCCAGGCCTCCCTGTCCATCACCAACTCCCGGAGTTCACTCAAACTCATGTCCACAGAGTTGCTGATGTCATCCAGCCATCTCATTCTCTGTCGTCCCCTTCTCCTCCTGCCCCCAACCTTTCCCAGCATCAGAGTCTTTTCCAGTGAGTCAACTCGTCGCATGAGGTGGCCAAAGCATTGCAGTTTCAGCTTTAGCATCAGTCCTTCCAATGAACACCCAGGACTGATCTCCTTTAGAATGGACTGGCTGGATCTCCTTGCAGTCCAAGGGACTTTCAAGAGTCTTCTCCAACACCACAGTGCAAAAGCATCAATTCTTCGGCGATCAGCTTTCTTCACAGTCCAACTCTCACATCCATACATGACCACTGGAAAAACCATAGCCTTGACTAGATGGACCTTGGTTGTCAAAGTAATGTCTCTGCTTTTTAATATACTATCAAGGTTGGTCATAACTTTCCTTCCAAGTAGTAAGCGTCTTTTAATTTCATGGCTGCAATCAGCATCTGCAGTGATTTTGGAGCCCCCAAAAATAAAGTCTGACACTGTTTCCACTGTTTCCCGATCTATTTCCCATGAAGTGATGGGACCAGATGCCATGATCTTTGTTTTCTGAATGTTGAGCTTCAAGCCAACCTTTTCACTCTCCTCTTTCACTTTCATCAAGAGGCTTTTGAGTTCCTCTTCACTTTCTTCCATAAGGGTGGTGTCATCTGCATATCTGAGGTTATTGATATTTCTCCCAGCAATCTTGATTCCAGCTTGTGCTTCTTCCAGCCCAGCGTTCCTCATGATGTACTCTGCATATAATTTAAATAAGCAAGGTGACAATATACAGCCTTGACGTACTCCTTTTCCTATTTGGAACCAGTTTGTTGTTCCATGTGCAGTTCTGACTGTTGCTTCCTGACCTGCATACAGGTTTCTCAAGAGGCAGGTCAGGTGGTCTGGTATGCCCATCTCTTTCAGAATTTTCCACAGTTTATTGTGATCCACACGATTCACATATTGCTGAAGCCTGCCTTGGAGAATTTTGAGCATGACTTTACTAGCGTGTGAAATGAGAGCAATTGTGCGGTAGTTTGAGCATTATTTGGCATTGCCTTTCTTTGGGATTGGAATGAAGACTGACCTTTTCCAGTCCTGTGGCCACTGCTGAGTTTTCCAAATTTGCTGGCATATTTAGTGCAGCACTTTCACAGCATCATCTTCCAGTATTTGAAATAGCTCAATTGGAATTCCATCACCTCCATTAGCTTTGTTCGTAGTGATGCTCTCTAAGGCCCACTTGACTGCACATTCCAAGATGTCTGGTTCCAGGTGAGTGATCACACCATCGTGATTATCTTCGTTGTGAAGATCTTTTTTGGGTGTTTATGAAAAACAATATTTCCCTTTGTCTGGCCTCCATTTCATCATTGCTCCAGTCTATTCCCTCTGTATCTTGCTCTTTGGAAATGGAGAGCAACTAGTCATCCTCAGCTGTATAGCCAGCCTCCAGCTCCTTCAAGTACTGTGGGATTCAGGAGGATCCTTCTAGTTGAGGTAATAAATGAGAATTTCACTACTCCCACTCTTTTTTTATGAACTAATTTGGGCCTTGTAACTGGATCCATCAACTGCTCTGTTGTGTTTTGAGTTTCCAAAGAGAAATTGTCCCTTACCTTGGAAATGTCTGCTGGGCCCATGTACTCCAAAGTTTCTCCTCATCCAGAAGTGTATGAATCTTACACCACATACTTGAATGTATAAGAACTATCATGTATACTTGAAATGAAATCCCTCTGGGGTGATGGGAAATTCACCCTCAATGCTAGAAAGACCCCTTCTCCTCCCGAAGGTCTCACAAAAATCCAGAAAGTTTTGGTGGTATCTATAAAATGAAAACATTTCAGTCTTAAATCCATCATTGTTGACAAATCTTGCTCTAAGCTCACAAAGTTCCTATGCCAGATAGAGTGTGTCAAACCTTATTGAAGCTGAGCATCTTTATATACAAGGTCCATATTTCCAGAGTGCTCCATGCCACCACTCACTTACATTCTGCAATAATTGTAAGGCTCAGCCAGTGATCAAGGTATGGATGCTCTCTACCTATGGGAAAACAGATTTAATCCCTTTCCTAACCTATGAAACTTTCTCTTTCTTAGTGCTTTTACTCTCACACAGAAGTCACTTATCTCACTCCTCACTTCCTCTACCCAAATCCTTCCCCACCTCAAAACATTTAGGATGAGGAAAACCAGAAAAGTGAGTTCTCTGCAGACAATTTCTTTTTGGTCAGGAACACAAGCTTCCTTTGACACGAGAAAACACATGATCATGATAATTCTTGGAGGGTATTCAGACTGTAGTTAATCTTCAATATCAGTTCTTCCATTTTCCCTTTATTAATAGAATCCCCAAATTTCAGCTGGGTAAATGGCCACCCAATATAAATAATATATTTTCCAGGCTTCTTTTCAGCTGTGTGTAGCTCTCTGGCCAACAGACTGTGATCCAAATCAATACATGCAACCACCAGTTCCTCTCTTAAACGTAAAGAATATTCTCCTTCTTTCTCTTTTCCCTTCCTGATGGTTGAAATGCAGAAGCGATGATGGAAGCTGGGACAATCATTGAATATTAGGGCATTTTTAAAAATAGCATAATAATTATATAGAAAGGGCCTCAGTCTTCAAATGTCCATAATTCAAGTGTTCAACACTATTAAGTATCCATACCAGCCCTGAACTCCTGACCTGAATTTATAAGAATTAAGATTCTATTTTAACGCATTATATATAGGGTGACTTTCTGTTAAACCAAGCAACCATGTATACTCACTAACAGAATTTGTTACCAGAATTGAGATACTATCACAGTATTAAGCATGAGTAGCACACATAGAAAACAAACAGTGCAAACTAGAAAGCTGATAATCCTAGTCATATCATGGCAAAACACTAATGAATTATATTACAACTGATTCTTGTAAAACAAATCACATTCTAACAGAGCCTCTAGCTGTAGTGGTACTGGTTGCAAAATATAGTGTTATAATGTGTTAGCTGCTTCTTGCCACTTTTAGCAAAGTCTTGTTAAAGAGACACACTTAAGCTGATTTAAGTGGTAACTTTGAAGAAGCAGCTTCAACAGGAGATAACCAAGTGGCCCTCAAACTTTATCAAGCCAGCCCTTTTGAAAAATTTCAGTCAGACAGTGGTAGCCAGCATAGCACCAAAGATCAGGTTGTTTCAGATAGCTTCAAGGTAACTGCCATTAAGATAAGAGAGAGGGGGGCATAAACAAAACAGACACAAATACATAAATAATTAAAGTTTTAAAGTGTAAAATCTATTTCTTGGATGTTGAGAAAAGTTAAAGATTAGGTATCTCCAAAAACTCTCTGCTCAAAAAAAAAAAAAAATCAATGAGAAAACTGCCTAAATTTTCAACTTCGTGTTTTCCAGAATTCTGGAAATTAAATGTTTGTATAGTCTGGGGATGAACTTCGAAGGTGGTTCAGTGGTAAAGAACCCACCTGCCAATGCAACAGACATAAGAAGTGTGGGTTCGACCCCTGGGTCAGGAAGATCCCCTGGAGGAGGGCATGACAACCACTCCAGGATTCTTGCCTGAAAAATCCCATGGACAAAGGAGCCTGGTGGGCTACAGTTTCATGAATCACAAAGAGTCTGACACTACTGAGCAACTGAACACACACACAGACAGCAGTCTGGGGAGTATTTATTTAAGAAAAAATGGATGAATCCTAGTAACAGTAAACAGTGAGATTTGCAGCAGTTCAAGTTGACCTATTCCCATTCCTCTATTGTCAGCTCTGTGGTAGCCTTGAAAACTGAGTCTACAATCACAGTGAAAACCAATTCAGGCTGGCAACCACTGGAGGTGGCAGAATGGGGTATGTGCTCCTTCAAAGCTTCATTCCCAGAGAACTGTCATTATTAACCTGTATATGGGTTGAAGATGCCACCTGCAAGGATATCTTTGTTTGAATCGACTCAAGCTTGCCCTGTGTGAAAAGATTTTTCACTGGGGACATCAGCTGAAATTATTTAGAGGTAATCTAACTTCACTGCTGCCTGAGGAGACGGATAACAACTGGGGCAAACAATAGGTTAAAAAAATTCTTCAAGGAAAAGATGATCAATGAGATATCCATAAGGGCTTTGAAAAGCTATGACATAGTTCTAAGAATTTATAAAACCAGATACATCTCTAAGGCTGTATGTGTGTACAAGGAGCAGTGTGCATGCTTAGGAAAAACATGACAAGGCCCCAGTTTCTCACCTCTGGCTAACCTTGAAGCTCTGCACAAATAAGAAGTGAAGGCTAAGGCACAGCTGTCAGCTACATGGCTGAGTGTTGAAGTCATATCCCAATACATACACAGATCCTCTTGGCAAAGACTTGAAGGCTCGTTAATTCCAGACATTTAAGATAATTTCTGTTCAATTATTACCTAACTACTAATCTAACCAAGCAGAGATGTCAATGACCATAAGAACAAGGAATGCAGAACTAGTTCAAAAAGTCAATAAGCAAAAAACCCATCACAATAGACATCAACAAGAACAAATCTTGATGAGATGGAAAATCTGATTTCCAGAGTTGTCAATATATATTCAAAATGTCAACTTTCAACAATAAAAATTACAAGACAAACAAGATAATATGACCTATATGTGGAAAAATCAGTACAAACTTTCCCTGTGAAAGCCCAGATATTGAACTTACTAGATGAAGACTGTAAATCATCTATTTTAAATATATTAAACCAAGAAAAACATGTCTGAAGAGTGATGTCTCACCAAAGAGAGAATTTTTGAAATTATGGAAAATTTTAATTTACTAGAATACTTCGGTAGTATTGCCATTTTAACAAAATTAATTCTTCCAAACCAAAAAATGGGATATCTTTCAATTCCTTCAAATTCTTTTGCGTGCTAAGTTGCTTCAGTCATGTCCAACTCTTTGCGACCCTATGGACTGTGGCCTGCCAGGCTTCTCTGTCCATGGGATTCTCCAGGCAAGGATACTGGAGTGGACTGCCATGCCCTCCTGCAGGGGATCTTCCTAACTGAAGTATCGAACTCAGATGTCTTACATCTCTCTTGCACTGGCAGGTGGGTTTTTTACCATTAGTGTTACTTGGGAAGACCAAATCTTTTTAAATTTTCTTATTTTCATAGTTCTAAGTATATAAGTCTTTCACCTCTTTAGTCAGGCATATTCCTAGGTATTTTTTATTCGATTTTAAAAGGGGTTATTTTTTTAACATTCCCTTTCTGATATTTCATTGTTAGTGTAAAAAATGCAATTGATTTATTTTATTTTACACGTATGTATATATTCTCCTTCTTTTTTATTTCTTAGATTATGAAAGTATGATAACACATTTAAAGGAGACTTGGAAAATACAGATCAAAGTTACATATATTTCCACTATATGTTGCAATTATTTTTTTTAAGTAGATGAATTTAGGTTTTTAGTTGGAATTTCTGGCTCTCACCAAGAGTCAGACATCCTGGAGTGTGAAGTCAAGTGGGTCTTAGGAAGCATTACAACAAACAAAACTAGTGGATGTGATGGAATTCCAGCTGATCTATTTCAAATCCTAAAAGATGATACTGTTAAACTGCTGTACTCAATATGCCAGCTAATTTGGAAAACTCAGCAGTGGCCACAGGACTGGAAAGGTCAGATCTCATTCCAATCCCAAAGAAGGGCACTGCCAAATAATGTTGAAACTACTGCACAACTGCATTCATTTTACATGCTAGCAAATTAATGCTCAAAATCCTTCAAGTGAGGCTTCAAAAATACATGAACTGATAACTTCCAGAGGTACAAGCTGGATTTAGAAAAGGCAGAGGAATCAGAGATCAAATTGCCAACATCTGCTTGATCATAGATAAAACAAGGGAACTACAGAAAAATATCAACTTCTGCTTCATTGACTACATGAAAGCATTTGACTGTGTAGATCACAACAAACAGTGGGAAATTCTTAAAGAGATGGGAATACCAGACCACATTACATGCCTCTTGAGAAACCTTTATGCAGGTCAAGAAGCAGCAGTTAGAACCAGACATGAAACAATGGACTGGTTCAAAATAGGAAAAGGAGTATATCAAGGTTGTATATTGTCACTTTTTTATTTATCTTATATATACAGTACATCATGTGAAATGCCAGGCTGGATGAAGCACAAGCTGGAATCAAAGTTGCTAGGGAAAATATCAGTAACTTCAGATATGAAGATGACACCACCTTAACATCAGAAAGCAAAGTGGAAAAACAGAGCCTCTTGATGTAGGTGAAAGAGGAGAGTGGAAAAGCTGGCTTAAAATTAAACATTAAAAAAAAAAACAAGGTCATGCCATCCAGCCCCATCACTTCAAAGCAAATAGATGGGGAAAAAATGAAAACAGTCGCAGACTTAATTTTCTTGGTCCCCAAAATCACTGTGGATGGTGACTGCAGCCATGAGATTAAAAGACACTCTCTCTTTGAAAGAAAAGCTTTGAGAAACCTTTGTTTGTTTGTTTCTTTGTTTACTCACTAAGTTGTGTCTGACTCTTGAGACCCCATGGACTGTAGCCCACCAAACAACTCTGTCCATGGGATTTCCCAGGCAAGAATACTGGAGTGGGCTGGCATTTCGTTCTCCACGACAAACCTAGACAGCATAGTAAAAAGCAGAGTCATCAACTGGATGGCAAAATCCATCTAGTCAAAGCAATGGTTTTTCCAGTAGTCATGTACAGAGTGACAATTGGACCAGTAAGAAGGCTAGGAGCTGAAGAATTGATACTTTTGTACTGTGGTGTTGAAAAAGATTCTTGAGAGTCCCTCGGACAGAAAGGAGATCAAATCAGTCAGTCCTAAATGAAATAAGCCCTGAATATTCATTGGAAGGACTGATGCTGAAGCTGAAGTTCCAAAGTTTGGCCACCTGAAGAGCTGACTCATTGGATAAGACCCTGATGCTGGCAAAGACTGAGAGCAAGAGGAGAAGGGGCCAACAGAAAATGAGATGGTTGGATTGTGTCATCAACTCAAGGGACATGAGTTTGAGCAAATTCCAGAAGTTAGTCAAGGACAAGAAAGCCTGGAGTCCATGGCTGCAGTATATGATGTCCTTGGATCCAAGCGAAGCTGTAGTCCAAGGTGATGCAGAGTTGGACATGACTGCGTGACTGAACAAAAGCAAGCTGAAATTTCAATATCAAACTCCTAAAAATTGATAGAAATTGGAAAATTGGAAAGATACAGTCGACCTGGAAAGTACCATGAGCCAACTCAACACATTTAAGATACAACAGTAGGATCCAAGTTCTATTCAAGTTCCCACAGACTATAAACTAGGAGACACTGAAAAATATCCAGGGATATAAAAAAGGTGCAAACAGTTCATGGTCTAAAGGTAATGAAATCACACAGTCTGTTTGCTTATCACTGTGGAAATATGCTAGAAACCATTATCAAAAGTTATTTGAAAATAAACCACATATTTCAAGTGCAATATGACACTTACCAAGAGAGAAATCTTTGGCTTAGCCATGGAAACCTTTAATAAAGCTAGAAGACTGAAAATAACATAGTGGGTAATTGCAGACAAGAGAACATTTAAATGAGAAATTAATATCAAAAATAATATTAAAGATACTTTAAACAAAATCCCATGCATTTGGTAATTAAATTGTTATTCAGTTGATAAGTCATGTCCCAATCTTCATGACCCCATTGACTGCAGCACACCAGGAATCCCTGTCCTTTAGTATCTCACAGAGTTTGTTCAAATTCATATTCATTGAGTCAGTGATGCTATCTAACCATCTCATCACTTTTATTTTATTATTTTTTTAGTAAAAATTGGAACAGTGTTTATTTTTTATTTTTAAATTTATTTATTTTAATTGGAGGCAAATTACTTTACAATATTGTAGTGGTTTTTGCCATACATTGACATGAATCAGCCATGAGGGTACCTGTGTTCCCCATCCCAAACAACCCTCCCACCTCCCTCCACATCCCATCCCTCTGGGTCATCCCAGTGAATCAACCAGGAGCACCCTGTCTCATGCATAGAACCTGGACTGGCGTTCTGTTTCACATATGATAGTATACATGTTTCAATGCTATTCTCTCAAATCATCCCACCCTCGCCTTCTCCCACAGAGTCCAAAAGACTGTTCTATACATCTGTGTCTCTTTTGCTGTCTCGCATATAGGGTCATCGTTACCATCTTTCTAAATTCCATATATATGTGTTAGTATACTGTATTGGTGGGTTTTTTTCTGATTTATTTCACTCTGTATAATAGGCTCCAGTTTCATCCACCTCATTAGAACTGATTCAAATGTACTCTTTTTAATGGCTGAGTAATACTCCATCGTGTACATGTACCACAGATTTCTTATCCATTCATCTCAGATGACCATCTAGGTTGCTTCCATGTCCCACCTATTATAAACAATATTGCAATGAACATTGGGTTACACGTGTATCTTTCAATTCTGGTGTCCTTGGTGTGTATGCCCAGCAGTGGGATTGCTGAGTCATATGGCAGTTCCATTTCCAGTTTTTTAAGGAATCTCCACACTGTTCTCCATAGTGGCTGTACTAGTTTGCATTCCCACCAACAGTGTAAGAGGGTTCCCTTTTCTCCACACCCTCTCCAGCATTTATTATTTGTAGACTTTTGGATAGCAGCCATTCTGTCCAGCTTGAGATGGTTCCTCATTGTGGTTTTTATTGGCATTTCTCTGATAATGAGTGATGTTGAGCATCTTTTCGTGTGTTTGTTAGCCAGACTCCACCAGAAAGTTACTAGAGCTAATCAATGAATATAGTAAAGTTGCAGGATATAAAATCAACACACAGAAATCCCTTGCATTCCTATACACTAACAATGAGAAAACAGAAAGAGAAATTAAGGAAACAATTCCATTCACCACTGCAATGAAAAGAATAAAATACTTAGGAATAACTCCACCTAAAGAAACAAAAGACTTATATATAGAAAACAATAAAACACTGATGAAAGAAATCAAAGATGACACAAATAGATGGAGAAATATACCATGTTCATGGATTGGAAGAATCAATATAGTGAAAATGAGTATACTACCCAAAGCAATCTATAGATTCATTGCAATCCCTATCAAGCTACCAATGGTATTTTTCACAGAGCTAGAACAAATAATTTCACAATTTGTATGGGTTTACAAAAAAACCTCAAATAGCCAAAGCAATCTTGATAAAGAAGAATTGAACTGGAGGAATCAACCTGCCTGACTTCAGGCTCGACTACAAAGCCACAGTCATCAAGACAGCATGGTACTGGCACAAAGATAGAAATATAGATCAATGGAACAAAATAGAAAGCCCAGAGATACATCCAAGCAACTATAGACACCTTATCTTTGAAAAAGGAGGCAAGAATATACAATGGAAAAAAGACAATCTCTTTAACAAGTGGTGCTGGGAAAACGAGCCAACCACTTGTAAAAGAATGAAACTAGAACACTTTCTAACAGCATATACAAAAATAAACTCGAAATGGATTAAACATCTAAACGTAAGCCCAGAAACTATAAAACTCCTAGAGGAAAACAGGCAAAAAATTCTCTGGCATAAATCACAGTAGGATCCTCTATGACCCGCCTCCCAAAGTAATGGGAATAAAAGCAAAAATACACAAATGGGACCTAATTAAACTTAAAAGCTTCTGCACAACAAAGGAAACTATAAGCAAGGTGAAAATACAGCCTTCAGAATGGGATAAAATAATAGCAAACAATTCAATTGACAAATAATTAATCTCAAAAATATACAAGCAAATCTTGCAGCTCAATTCCAGAAAAATAAACGACCCAATCAAAAACTGGGCCAAAGAACGAAACAGACATTTCTCCATCTCATCACTTTTAAATGATGGGTGTATCTAAGAAGCTATAATGAGGAAAATTAGAAAATATTTTTAATGGAATAAAAATGAAAAGATTTATGAGGTTTGTTGTATGCAGCTGAAGCTGCTCAAGGCAACTAAATACAATGTGCAATCTTGAATAAGGTATGAAAGCAAATAATAGACACTAGCATAAAATTTTGTGAAATTTGAACATAATTAGTTAGCAATAATGCAGCACACATTGATTTCCTGTTTTTCTTAATATAGTATCTCTTTATACTTTCAGAATTGGATTAGAGATGTCAAGCCTCATTCAATTTTTTTATATCACTAAGATAATACACTTTCTAGACTTTTAGCAGTAATACTAGATGCCAAGATACATGAAACTATATCAAATTTTTGGGAGGAGAAGGGGACGACCTAGAATGAGATGGCTGGATGACATCACCGACTCTGTGGACATGAGTTTGAGTGAACTCTGGGAGTTGGTGATGGAGAGGGAGGCCTGGCGTGCTGTGATTCATGGGGTCGTGGAGAGTCGGACACGACTGAGTGACTGAACTGAACTGAACTGAACTGAAAAATTATAAATCTCTTAATATCATTCTATTCATACAAAGTCAAACAAGTGGAGTCAAAATGTAAATTTTAGCTAGGCAAAAATTCATAAATTTTCTAAAATATATATTGTACATTATATATATATATATATGTATACACACAAAAGTTTTTCTACTATGATTAAGAAAGAACAAAAGCAACAAAATGAAAAGGAGAAATTGTAAAACATACTAAATGAAATGAGAACACTGAATATGAAATAGAAAAAGTGAAGCAAACCACAAAAGTGAAAGATCATCACATAATCCAGTTGTTTTTAAACATGGTTGCTCATTAGAAACACATCTGGAGTTTTGGAGGAAAAATGCAATACCTGGACATTTATATTTTTCAAATAATTCCAAGACAATTATGATATGCCTCTGGATTTTAAAAAGTGATTACAGAGTTTTATAGTAAATGGTAGTTTCAGTGATATACTATTTTCTGTTGACCAATCATGAAACAATAGTATTATGCAAAGGGTGGTTGCTCAGTCATGTCCGACTCTTTGCGACCTTATGAACTATAGCCCACCAGGCTCCTCTGTCCATGGGATTTTCCAGGCTAGAATACTGGAGTAGGTTGCCATTTCCTTCTCTAGGAGATCTTCCTGACCCAGGAATTAAACCCAGGTCTCTTGTATTGCAGGCAGATTCTTTACCATCTGAGCCTCTAGGGAAGTCTGGCTAAGTAGTATTCCATTGTGGGCTTCCCAGATAGCAATAGTGGTAAAGAACCCACCTACCAATGCAGAAGACATAAGAGACATGGGTTTGATTCCTGGGTCAGGAAGATCCCCTGGAGGAGGAAATGGTAACCCACTCCAGTATTCTTGCCTGGGAAATCCCACCGACAGAGAAGCCTGGTGGGCTATAGTCCATAGGGTCGCAAAGAGTCCGACATGACTGAATGGCTTAGCTAGCACACACATGCAATTTGTTGTTCAGTTGCTCAGTCGTGTCTGACTCTTTGCGACTCCATGGAGTGCAGAACGTCAGGCTTCCTTGTCCTTCACCGTCTTCTGAATTTTGTTCAAATTCATTTCAATTGAATCAGTGATACCACCCAACCATCGTGTCCTCTGTCACCCCCTACTCCTTCTGCCTTCAATCTTTCCCAGCATCAGGGTCTTTTCTAAAGAGTCAGCTCTTCATATCAAGTGCCAAAATATTGGAGCTTCAGTTTCAGGATCAGTACTTCCAGTGAATATTCAGAGTTGATTTTATTTAGGATTGACTGGTTTGATCTTCTTGCAGTCCAAGGGACTCTCAAGAGTCTTCTCCGACACCACAGTTCAAAAGCATCAATTCTTCGGCGATCAGCTTTCTTCACAGTCCAACTCTCACATCCATACATGACCACTGGAAAAATCATAGCCTTGACTAGACAGACCTTTGTTGGCAAAGTAATGTCTCTGCTTTTTAATATACTATCTAGGTTGGTCATAACGTTCCTTCTAAGGAGAAGGCGTCTTTTAATTTCATGGCTGCAATCAGCATCTGCAGTGATTTTGGAGCTCAAAAAAAATAAAATAAAATAAAATAAAGTCTGACACTGTTTCCACTGTTTTTCCATCTATTTCCCATGAAGTGATGGGACCAGATGCCATGATCTTTGTTTTCTGAATGTTGAGCTTCAAGCCAACATTTTCACTCTCCTCTTTCACTTTCATCAAGAGGCTTTCGAGTTCCTCTTCACTTTCTGCCATAAGGGTAGTGTCATCTGCATATCTGAGGTTATTGATATTTCTCCCAGCAATCTTGATTCCAGCTTGTGCTTCTTCCATCCCAGCGTTCCTCATGATGTACACTGCATATAAGTTAAATAAGCAAGGTGACAATATACAGCCTTGGCGTACTCCTTTTCCTATTTGGAACCAGTCTGTTGTTCCATGTACAGTTCTGACTGTTGCTTCCTGACCTGCATACAGGTTTCTCAAGAGGCAGGTCAGGTGGTCTGGTATTCCCATCTCTTGAAGAATTTTCCAGAGTTTATTGTGATCCACACAGTCCAAGGCTTTGGCATAGTCAATGAAGCGGAAATAGATATTTTTCTGGAACTCTCTTGCATTCTCCATGATCCAGCGGATATTTGCAATTTGATCTCTGGCTCCTCTGCCTTTTCTAAAACCTGCTTGAACATCTGGGAGTTCACGGTTCACATATTGCTGAAGCCTGGCTTGGAGGATTTTGAGCATGATTTACTAGCATGTGAGATGAGTGCAATTGTGCGGTAGTTTGAGCATTCTTTGGTATTGCCTTGCTTTGCGATTGGAATGAAGACTGACCTCTTCCAGTCCTGTGGCCACTGCTGAGTTTTCCAAATTTTCTGGCATATTGAGTGCAGCACTTCCACAGCATCATCTTTCAGGATTTGAAATAGCTCAACTGGAATTCCATCACCTCCACTAGCTTTGTTAGTAGTGATGCTTTCTAAGGCCCACTTGACTTCACATTCCAAGATGTCTGACTCTAGGTCAGTGATCATGTTATCCTGACTATCTTGGTCATGAAGATCTTGTTTGTACAGTTGTTCTGTGTATTCTTGCCACCTCTTCTTAATATCTTCTGCTTCTGTTAGGTCCATACCATTTCTGTCCTTTATCGAGCCCATCTTTGCATGAATTGTTCCCTTGGAATCTCTAATTTTCTTGAAGAGATCGCTTGTTTTTCCTATTCTTTTATTTTCCTCTATTTCTTTGCATTGATCACTGAGGAAGTCTTTCTTATCTCTCCTTTCTATTCTTTGGAACTCTGCATTCAGATGCTTATATCTTTCCTTTTCTCCTTTGCTTTTCGCTTTTCTTCTTGTCACATCTATTTGTAAGGCCTCCTCAAACAGCCATTTTACTTTTTTGCATTTCTTTTCCATGGGGATGGTCTTGGTCCCTGTCTCCTGTACAATGTCACGAACCTCTGTCCAGAGATCATCAGGCACTCTATCAATCAGATCTAGTCCGTTAAATCTATTTCTCACTTCTACTGTATAATCATAAGGGATTTGATTGAGGTCTTATTTGAATGGTCTAGTGGTTTTCCCTACTTTTTTCAATTTAAGTCTGAATTTGGCAATAAGGAGTTCATGATCTGAGCCACAGTCAGCTCCTGGTCTTGTTTTTGCTAACTGTATACAGCTTCTCCATCTTTGGCTGCAAAGAATATAATCAATCTGATTTCGGTGTTGACCATCTGGTGATGTCCATGTGTAGAGTCTTCTCTTGTGTTGTTGGAAGAGGGTGTTTGCTATGACCAGTGCGTTCTCTTGACAAAACTCTATTAGCCTTTGCCCTGCTTCATTCCGTGCTCCGAGGCCAAATTTGCCTGTTACTCCAGGTGTTTCTTGACTTCCTAGTTTTGCATTCCAGTCCCCTAGAATGAAAAGGACATCTTTTTGGGTGTTAGTTCTAAAAGGTCTTGTAGGTCTTCATAGAACCATTCAACTTCAGCTTCTTTAGTGTTACTGGTTGGGGCATAGGCCTGGATTACTGTAATATTGAATGGTTTGCCTTGGAAAAGAACAGAAATCTTTCTGTCGTTTTTAAGATTGCATCCAAGTACTGCGTTTCGGGCTCTTTTGTTGACCATGATGGCTACTCCATTTCTTCTAAGGGATTCCTGCCCACAGTAGTAGATATAATGGTCATCTGAGTTAAATTCACCCATTCCAGTCCATTTTGATTCACTGAATCCTAGAATGTCTATGTTCACTCTTGCCATCTCCTGTTTGACCACTTCCAATTTGCCTTGATTCATGGACCTAACATTGCAGGTTCCTATGCAATATTGCTCTTACAGCATCGGACCTTGCTTCTATCACCAGTCTCATCCACAACTGGGTATTGGTTTTGCTTTTGCTCCATCCCTTCATTCCTTTAGAGTTATTTCTCCACTGATCTCCAGTTGCATACTGGGCACCTACCAACCTGGGGAATTCCTCATTCAATATCCTATCATTTTGCCCTTTGATACTGTTCATGGGGTTCTCAAGGCAAGTATACTGAAGTGGTTTGCCATTCCCTTCTCCAGTGGACCACATTCGGCTATGGTCCATGTGATCAGATTGACTAGTTTCTGTGATTATGATTTCAGTGTGTCTGCCCTCTGATGCCCCCTCGCAACATCTCCTGTCTTATTTGGGTTTCACCTACCTTGGGTGTGGGATATCTCTTCACAGCTGCTCCAAAAAAGCTGTGAAGAGGTAGCATAGGTATCTCGTCCCATCTCCCAATTCATCTCACTGACCCCATGCCCTACTGTGTCCACAAGTCCATGTCCAGGCTATCTCTATTCCTGCCCTGGAAATAGAGCCATCAGTACCATTTATCTTTATTCCAGATATATACATTAATACACAATATTTGTTTTTCTCTTCCTGACTTAACATTGGAAGATGGACTCTAGGTCCATCCATGTCTCTACAAATGCCCCAATTTTGTTCCTTTTTATGTGTGAGTAATATTCCATTGTGTATATATACACCATATATTCTTTATCCATTCCTCTGTTGATGAGCAATTATATTGCTTACAAGTCCTCGCTATTTTAAATAGTGCTGCTATGAACATTGGAGTGCATGTGTCACTTAAAGTTATGGTTTTCTCAGGATATATGCCCAGTAGTGGGATTACTGGGTCATATGGTATTTTTTACTGGTATTTTATTACTGGGTCATATTTTTAATTTTTCAAGAAACCTCCATACTGGTCTCCATAGTGGCTTTATCAATTTACATTGCTACCAATAGTGTAAGAGCATTCCTTTTTCTCCACACCCTCCCCAGCATTTGTTGTTTGTATTTTGTTTTGTTTTGTTCTTTGACGATGGCCATTCTGATTGGTGTGAAGTGATACGTCCTTGCAGTTCTTTTTTGATTTTTCTAATAATTAGTGATGTCAAGCATCTTTTCATGTGCTTTTTAACCATCTGTATGTCTTCTTTTGAGAATGTCTATTTATCTCTTCTGCCCATTTTTACATTGGGTTGTTCACTTTTTTGATATTGAGCTGCATGAGCTACTTGTATATTTTGGAGGTTAATCCTTTGTTAGTTGCAAATATTTTCTCTCATTTTAAGGATTGTGTTTTCATTCTGTGCATGGTCTTCCTTTTCTGTGCAAAAAGTTTTGAGTTTAATTAGGTTCCATTTGCTTAGTTTTGTTTTTATTTTCATTACTCTAGGAGGTGGATCAAAAAAGATATTCATGTGATTTATGTCAAAGACTGTTCTGCTTATGTTTTGTTCTATATTTGTATAGTGTCTAGCCTTACATTTAGGTTTGTAATCCATTTTAATTTTATGTTTGTGTATGATATTAGAGAGTATTCTAATTTCATTATTTTACATGTAGTTGTTGTTTTTCCAGCACCACTTATTGAAAAGCCTGTCTTTCTTCAATGTATATTCTTTCCTCCTTTATCATAGATTAGGTGACCATAGGTGGTGGACTTATCTCTGGAATTTCTACCATGTTCCCTTGATCTATATTTCTGTTTTGTGCCAGTAGCATACATTATTGATTACTGCAGCCTTGTAGTATAGTCTGAAGTCAGAGAGCCTGATTCAGCCAGCTCCTTTTTTCTTTCTCATGATTGGTTTGGCTATTTGGGGTCTTCTGTGTTTCTGTACAAGGCATAAAATATTCTATTCAAATTCTATTAAAATTTATTCGTAATCTGATATGTATGCATTAAATTTGCAGTTGCTTTGGGTAGTATGTTGATTTTCACAATGTTGATTCTTCCAAGAACACCTGTTTATTTTATCTTTCATTTCTTTAATCAGGATTTTGTAGTTTTCTGAGTACAGGTCTTTTGGCTCCTTATATAGGTTCATTCCTAGATATTTAATTCATTTTGATGCAGTGGTTAATGGGATTATTTCCTTGATTTCTCTTTCTGGATCTTTCATTGTTAGTGTATGGGGATTCAAGAGTTTTGTGTGTATTAATTTTGGATCCTGCAACTTCCCCAAGTTTATAGATAAGCTCTAGTTGTTTTCTGGTGGCATCTTTAGGGTTTTCTATGTAAACTATCATGTTATCTGCAAATTGTGGCAGTTTTACTTATTATTTCCAAGTTGGATTCCCATTATTTCTTTTCTTCTCCATTGTGAACAGGGTTTCCAAAATGATGTTCAATAACAGTGGTGAGAGTTGACAACCTTGCCTGTTCCTGATCTCAGAGTAAATGCTTTCACTTTTTTGACTGTTGAGAATGATGTTTGCTGTGAATTTATCATATATGCCCTCTATTATGTTAAGTTGCCTGTATGCACACTTTCTGGAGAACTTTTAATCAAAAATTGATGTTTAATATTATCAAGAGCTTTTTTGTATATATTGAGATGATCATATTTTTTGTTTGATTTGTTGAAGTGGTGTATCACATTGATTGATTTGCATATGTTGAAGAAAACTTGAATCCCTAGGATAAATTCCACTTGATCATAGTGTCTGATTCTTTTAATGCATTACTGGATTTTGCTTGCTACATTTTGTTGAGGATTTTTGAGTAAATGTTCATCGGTGATATTGACCTGACCTGTAATTTTCTTTAATTGTGACATCTTTGTCTTATATCAGTGTAATGGTGACCTCATAGAATGACTTTGTTCGTGTTCCTCACTCTGTCATTTTTTGGAAGATTTTAAGATAGATACTTGTTAAATGTTCTCTAAATGTTTGACAGGATTGACCATTGAAGGTATCTGTTCCAGGACGTTTATATTTTGGAAGATTTTTCATCATAGCTTCAATTTCAGTACTTGCGATTAGTCTGTTCTTACTTTCTGTTTCCTCCTGGTTCATCCTTGGAAGGTTGTACTTTTTAAGAATTTGTCCATTTCCTCCAGTTTATCCATTTTATTGTCATACTGTTGCTTGTACTAGTCTCTTATGATCCTTTGTATTTATATGACAATACTTGTAACTTCTTTATCATTTTCAATTTTATTGATGTGAGTCCTCTCTTTTTTATTTTTCTCCAAGAATCTGGCTAAAGGTTTATCAGTTTTGTTTATCTTATGAAAGAACTAACTTTTAGTTTCATTGATCTTTGCAGTTGTTTTCTTCATTTCTTTTTCATTTACGACCTTCCACTAACTTTTTATTTTTTTGTTCTTCTTTCTCTGATTTCTTCAGGTGTAATATTAGCTTGTTTATTTACTTGTTTCTTTTGTTCTGAGATAGGATCGTATTGCTCTAAACTTCCCTCTTTGAAATGCTTTTGTTGCATCCTATAGGTTTTGGGTCATCATCTTTTCATTGTCATTTTTTTCATTTTTTTTTTTTGTAAATTCCTCTTTGATTTCTTCAGTGATTTCTTGGATATTTATTAGCATATTGATTAGCCCCCCTGTGTTTGTGTCTTTTACTTCTTCCCCCCTATAGCTGAATTTTTTTAATGTACTCTTGTGTTCATAAAAGATGCTTGATAGGATTTCAATTTTCTTAAATATACTGAAGCTTGATTTGTGGCCCAAGATGTGATTTATCCTGGATATTGTTCCATGTGCATTTGGGAAGAAAATGTATTCTGCTACTTTCCTATGGAATGTTCTATAATTATCAATTAATTCTATTTTGTCTACTTTGTTATTTATGGCTTGTGTTTTCTTTTTTTTTGCAATTAATTTATTTTTTATTGGAGGCAAATTATTTTACAATATTATATTGGTTGATTTTGCCATACATTGACATGAATTCGCCCCAGGTTTACATTAGTTCCCCCTCCTGAACCCCCCCCTCCCATTAATTTGTTGTCTGGGTGATTTATCCATTGGTGTTAGTGGGCTGTTAAATTTCTGCAATATTATTGTGTTGATGTTGATTTCCTCTTTTATGGTCGCTAGCACTTGTTTTCCAAATTTGCTGTCATATTGGAAAAGGTCAGTCTTCACTCCAATCCCAAAGAAAGGCAATGCCAAAGAATGCTCAAACTACCGCACAATTGCACTCATCTCACACGCTAGTAAAGTCATGCTCAAAATTCTCCAAGCCAGGCTTCAGCAATGTGTGAACCGTTTTAGAAAAGGCAGAGGCACCAGAGATCAAATTGCAAATATCCGCTGGATCATGGAGAATGCAAGAGAGTTCCAGAAAAACATCAATTTCTGCTTCATTGACTATGCCAAAGCCTTTGACTGTGTGGATCACAATAAACTGTGGAAAATTCTGAAAGAGATGGGAATACCAGACCACCTGACCTGCCTCTTGAGAAACCTGTATGCAGGTTAGGAAGAAACAGTCAGAACTGTACATGGAACAACAGACTGGTTCCAAATAGGAAAAGGAGTACGCCAAGGCTGTATATTGTCACCTTGCTTATTTAACTTATATGCAGTGTACATCATGAGGAACGCTGGGCTGGAAGAAGCACAAGCTGGAATTAAGATTGCTGGGAGAAATATCAATAATCTCAGATATGCAGATGACACCACCCTTATGGCAGAAAGTGAAGAGGAACTCAAAGGCCTCTTGATGAAAGTGAAAGAGGAGAGTGAAAAGGTTGGCTTGAAGCTCAACATTCAGAAAACAAAGATGGCATCTGGTCCCATCACTTCATGGGAAATAGATGGAAAAACAGTGGAAACCGTGTCAGACTTTATTTTTTGGGCTCCAAAATCACTGCAGATGCTGATTGCAGCCATGAAATTAAAAGACGCTTACTCCTTGGAAGGAAAATTATGACCAACCTTGATAGTATATTAAAACGCAGAGACATTACTTTGCCAACCAAGGTCCGTCTAGTCAAGGCTATGGTTTTTCCAGTGGTCATGTATGGATGTGAGAGATGGACTGTGAAGAAAGCTGATCACCGAAGAATTGATGCTTTTGCACTGTGGTGTTGGAGAAGACTCTTGAGAGTCCCATGGACTGCAAGGATATCCAGCCAGTCCATTCTAAAGGAGATCAATCCTGGGTGTTCATTGGAAGGACTGATGCTAAAGCTGAAACTGCAATGCTTTGGCCACCTCATGTGACGAGTTGACTCACTGGAAAAGACTCTGATGCTGGGAAAGGTTGGGGGCGGGAGGAGAAGGGGATGACAGAGAATGAGATGGCTGGATGGCATCACCGACTCTGTGGACATGAGTTTGAGTGAACTCCGGGAGTTGGTGATGGACAGGGAGTCCTGGCGTGCTGTGATTCATGGGGTCGAGGAGAGTCGGACACAACTGAGTGACTGAACTGAACTGAACTGAGCACTTGTTTTTTGTATTGAGGTGCTCCTATGTTGGGTGCATAAGTATTTAAAATTATTTCATATTCTTAGATTGATTCCTTGATCATTGTATAGTTTCTTTCCTTTTCTCCTGTAGTAATCTTTAAGTATTTTTTCTATATGAATATTGATACTCCACCTTTCTTTTGATTTCCATTTGCATGCAATATATTTTTTCATCCCCTCACTTTCAGGCTGTATATGTCCCTAGGTCTGATGTGAGTGTCTTGTAGATAGTATATATATTGTTTTATTTTTCTATCCATTCAGCCAATCTGCATAGTTTGGTTGGATCATTTAATCAATTTACATTTAAGATAATTATCAATATGTATATTCTTATTATCATTTTCTTAATTGCCTTGGATCTGAACTCCTTCCATTGGCAGTGAAGATTCTTAACCATTGGACTACCAAGGAAGTCCCTGTTTGGCATTTCTATTTGTAAGTCTTTTTATTCTCTTTTTTTTTCCACCTAGAGAAGTTTTTTTTATTATTTGTCACAAAGCTGACTTGATTGTGCTTAATTCTCTTAGCTTTTGCTTGTCTGTAAAGCTTTTGATTTCTCCTTTGAATCTGAAGCAGATCCTTGCTGGGTAGAGTAAAATATGCCCTGTCACTCTCTTCTGGCCAGTAGTGTTTCTTCTGAAAAATTAGCTGATAGACTTATGGGGATTCCCTTGTATGTAGTTGGTTTGGCTGAAAAGTTCATTCAGATAATTCTGTAGGATGTTAAAGAAAATCCCTAATTAACTTTTTGACCAACCCAAATTTGTTGCTTTTCTCTGCTGCTTTTAATATTTTTTTCTTTGTATTTAGTTTATGTTAGTTTAATTAATATGTGTCTCAGTGTTTCTCCTTGTGTTTCTCCTGTATGGGAATCTTTGTGCTTCATGGACTTGATTGATTATTTTCTTTCCTATGTCAGGAAATTTTTCAACTACTATCTCTTCAAGTATTTTCTCTGTCCCTCTCTTTTCTCCTTCAGTTCAGTTCAGTTCAGTCGCTCAGTCGTGTCCGACTCTTTGAGACCCCATGTATCACAGCACGTTGGGGCATTTAATGTTGTCCCACATGTCTCTGAGTGTCTTCATTTCTTTTCATTCTTTTTTCTTTATTTTGTTCCTTGACAGTTATTTCCCCATCTAACTTCTAGCTCACTTTTCCGTCCTTCTGCATCAGTTATTCTGTTACTGATTCCTTGTAGTGTATTTTTCATTTCAGTTATTGTATTGTTAATATTTGTTTTTTCTTTTATTTATTTTAGGTGCTTGTTAAGCTTTTCTTATATTTTCTCAATTCATGTTTCCATTTTATTTCCATGATCTCAGATCATCTTTACTATCATTAATCTGAATTATTTTATTAGGTATATTACTTATTTCCTGTTCATTCATTTGGTCTTCTTGGGTTTTCCTTTTTCCTCTTCAATGCATTTTTTTGTCATGTGATTTTTTTCTCTGGTTTACTTTGATTATACTCTCCTTCCTGCAGGGCATATTTTCTCTTGGCTATTTTGTCTGACCTTTGATGGATGCTGTTTGTCCAGGGGCTTGTGTAGACTTATTGGTTCAAGGGACTGATGCCTTTGCTCTGGTGGGTGTAGCTGAGTCACTTCCCCCTGATGGACAAAGCTACATCAGATGATGTGTTTGTGTTCTTGTCTTGCTGGTTGTTTTGTGTGAGGAGTCCAGCACTGGAGCCTGCAGGCAGTTGGGTGATTCTAGGTTTTGATTTTGAGATGGATGTCATCGACAGAGTGCATTCTGATTAATATTCTGTGTCTGTGAATCTTTTGGCAGTTTAGTTGCCTGGACTTGGTATTCTCACCCTGGAGGCCCAGGGTTGACCCCTCACAAGGGAACAAGGGCCCAAAAGCCATAAAGTGTGGCCAGAGAAAAAAGAAGGAAAGGAAAGACATAAAATGGAAAAGAAAGCAAACAGCCAAAAATATTCAAAACAAACAGCAAAATGAGAACAAACAGCAACAACAACATAACACACACACACACACACACAAAGAAGAAAGAAAACAGATACACTAAATTCAAGGCAAATGAAAACAAAACCAAGCTAACTGAAACAAACAAAAATCAGATAGAGAAGGATAAAAAGAAAAACAAACAAAAAACCAGGAGCACAAACAGAAGAATGCAACAATGAGAACAGTTAATAAGGATTAAATTAACAAAAAGAAAAAAAAAAATGAAAAATAAAGACAACACAAAGTAA
This sequence comes from Moschus berezovskii, assembly GCF_049115385.1. Classification (NCBI taxonomy): domain Eukaryota; kingdom Metazoa; phylum Chordata; class Mammalia; order Artiodactyla; family Moschidae; genus Moschus; species Moschus berezovskii. The sequence continues at coordinate 59,572,084 of NC_142488.1, read as the reverse complement.
AATTGGGGGAAAAAAGGAAGTATACACAAACACATAAAACTAATCAGAAATGAAAATAATAAAAATATATATTTTCAATAAATATTTTTAAAAACTAAAGAACCAAAATCAGACAAAACAACAAAAAATAAAAAAGTAAAAATATATAAAAATAAGAAAATAATATATTAAAATAAAATAAAAAACATCAACATCAGAACAAAATGAAACAAACAAAAAATTATAGTAAAAAGAATATTTTTCTAGGCATTCTCCAACTTGTGTCATTACACCCATAGTGAACCAAAAAAACCCCACCTCCCCAGGAGGCCATCCAGTGCTTCTAAATATGTTTCTGAATCTACTGTGGACCCTGTCAGGCTAGCTCAGACTCTGACATGCCCAACCCCACATGGTGGGCAAGGCTGCCAAAACTCCCACATCCCAGCTCCTGGTTCTGCAGGCACTGGGAGAGGCTACCACTAGAACAAGTGAACTTCATTTCTCCAGTGTTTGCTTTTAAAGAGTTTAATCCATTTGCAGTTTAGTTACTAATAAGAAGGAACAGATTCCTGCCATTTGCTGTTTATTTTCTGTATGTCTCATACTTTTTGCTTTTCCAATTTCTCTCAGTGTTTTCTTTTATAATTTAGTAGGTTTATATTATGGCAGAAAGTGAAGAGGAACTAAAAAGCCTCTCGATGAAAGTGAAAGAGGAGAGTGAAAAGGTTGGCTTGAAGCTCAACATTCAGAAAACAAAGATCATGGCATCTGGTTCCATCACTTCATGGGAAATAGATGGGGAAACAGTGGAAACAGTGTCAGACTTTATTTTTTTGGGCTCCAAAATCACTGCGAATGCTGATTGCAGCCAGGAAATTAAAAGACGCTTACTCCTTGGAAGGGAAGTTATGACCAGCCTAGATAGCATATTAAAAAGCAGAGACATTACTTTGCCAACCAAGGTCCGTCTAGTCAAGGCTATGGTTTTTCCCATGGTCATGTATGGATGTGAGAGTTGGACTGTGAAGAAAGCTGATCGCCGAATAATTGATGCTTTTGCACTGTGGTGTTGGAGAAGATTATTGAGAGTCCCTTGGACTGCAAGGAGATCCAACCAGTCCATTCTAGAGGAGATCAATCCTGGGTGTTCATTGGAAGGACTGATGCTAAAACTGAAATTCCAATACTTTGGCCACCTCATGCGATGAGTTGACTTACTGGAAAAGACTCTGATGCTGGGAGGGATTGGGAGAAGGAGGAGAAGGGGACGACAGAGAATGAGATGGATGGATGGCATCACCGACTAGATGGACATGAGTTTGAGTGAACTCGGAGTGAGTCGGACACGACTGAGCGACTGAACTGAACTGAACTGAATAGTGTATTATTTCAATTCTTTTCTGAAATATTATTCTATATATTTACTAATTTTTGGTTACCCCAAGGATTATATATAACAGCTTAAATTTATATCAATAAAGTTTTATTTGTATAGGGTTTCCCAGGTGGCTCAGTGGTAGAAGAATCCAAATGCTCAGCAGGAGATGAAGGTTCAGTCTCTGGTTAGGGAAGATCCCCTGCATAAGGAAATAAGAACCCACTCCATCATTCTTGTCTGGGAAAAATCCTTAGGACTTTCCTAGGTCTTTTTTGAGTGTATTCCCTGCCCTGGGCATGCATGTGGACTTATAGATTCTCAAGGATATGTTGAAACTTCCAAAGCTCTTATTCCCCATAGCATTTTACTCCTCCACATATTTCCTTTCTGGCTTTGGGTGTGTCTACTCTTTGCCCCAATTGATATCCTTAGTAGAGAGCAGCAATAGCTGATTTATTTGTCTAAATATTTTTGACAAACACTTTTTGTGTTTGTCACACCAAGAACATTCAAGTCATGTGAAATAAAGGTAAAAAAACACATCAAAATGGTTATTTGAGAATAAGTTTGAATTTGTTCCCTCTAGCACCAGAAAGCAACACCAGAAATGCAGGATTCCATCTTTAAGACTGCCAACAGAACATATGTACATCCGGGGCAGATTCATGTCAATGTATGGCAAAACCAATACAATAATGTAAAGTAATTAGCCTCCAATTAAAATAAATAACTTAAAAAAAAAACAGAGTAGGGAGAGCTTGCTTCTCCTCTGCTTCCCATCACGGGAGGACACATGAGAAGCCTGCCATCTGTGAATCAGGATGTAGGCCCTCACTAGATTCTGATCTACCGATGCTTTGATCTCAGCCTTTCCAGACTCTGGAACTGTGAGAAATAAAGGTTTGTTGCTTGAAAAAAAAAAAAAAAAAGACTGCCAATAAGTCAGACAGGGGAGATATGGAAAGTGTAAGGTAAGATATAGCAAAGAATTCCTACTAGGTTTCAACCAAAAAGTTTATTATGACAATTTTCTCCATGTTCGTGTGGAAGGACAAGCTCTGAATTACCCAAACCTTGTCATTTCTGCTGACATCACTACTTTGTATTACTTTTTAATAATAAACGAAAACATCTTTCTAGTTTAAACAAAAAGAAAATGTAAACAATGGGATAGCCTTATGGAGTACCTCTAAAATAACTTTTCTTGAGTAGTCAAGCTCTATTATAAAGAAGTATGGAGGACACTGGTGGTAGAAAGAAAGAGGCTTCTTAGTTCATTGTGATAGCCTAATAGGTAATCTCACAACGTATTATGCACAGTTATGGGAATCTATGCTTGTCTCCACCCTCTTTTTCTCTCTTTTAATTTTTTTCTATCTTGGATTTAGAAATGATTTCCCCCATAATTACAACATAATCCAAAGTATTGTATAAACTCTTTCACCACTACCACTCCCTCCATTAATGATATTTTTCTGAGGCTAGTTGGGAGAGAGAGATGAAGCTCAGTGTAGAAAGTGATAATTCTAGAATGTCAAAGCAGCCAAAATTCTTAAAGACTATCTGGCTGACTATTTTTTTGTAACTTTTAAAGAAGAAGAAGAAAAGTATATATGTGTGTGTGTGTGTAAAATGGAAGTCTCACAAAGAATATAAACACACAGACATACATAGATATTATTTTTCCCATGTGTTCCTTGAAGCACTCCACAGAATTATAGGATTTTAAAAGTACATTATCAAGTCTACTAATCCAGGCCATCACTCACACTTTATTGTTAAGGAAAATGGAACTCAAGGAGGGGAAGATCTCGACCAGCCAAAGCTCTTCAGAGATTCAGTGGCAGAGTCAAGCCTACGTCCCAATCCTTTATAACACCTTTCTTTCCTTGCCTCTATCCCTAAGCTAGAAGTCATTCCCTGTTCATTTCCAAGAATCTTCAGAGCTAGAATGTAAGTGTTCTTATTTCCACATCAGTCATTGAATTGCATAATGGCAAAGTGACAAAATGCAGCTTATTAAAGACTAGCTGATGCTGAGTGGAGAAGACAATGGCAAGCCACTCCAGTACTCTTGCCTAGATAAGCCCATGGATGGAGGAGCCTGGTAGGCTGCAGCCCATGGGGTCGCTACAAGTCAGATATGACTGAGCAACTTCACTTTCACACATTGAAGAGGGAAATGGCAACCCACTCCGGTGTTCTTGCCTGGAGAATTCCAGGGACTGGGGAGCCTGGCGGGCTGGCATCTATGGGGTCGCACAGAGTCGGACACGACTGAAGTGACTTAGCAGCATCAGCAGCTGATGCTGAGAAGTAATCAAATGGATTGGATATGTCAGAGAAAAAGGATAGAGCCATGGGGCACCCTTGGGGTCTTTCAAGTGTTCTATGGTAATTATACAAACAACTTGGGCAATAGAACTCTCCCCAGCATACTAGCCAGAGAATTCTGTATTCAAGTATTACCATTAAAATGACTGTTATACATTATGTTGCCTCAATCACAGAGATTGGTTCAGCATTGTAAAAATCCATATTGATGGGGATGGAGATCAAATAATTAATAAGTATTTCAACTGTATTGTTAGTCCTAACAAAAGCCTTGAGCTGGAGTTCTGGTAGTAGGCTTTTTGGAATTCCAAGGCGATATTGACTTAGTTTTCTCCAGAGAGATTTTATTTGCTGCTTGGTATGACTCCTTCTCAGCTGCTCAGCCTACTGCTAAGTTGGATCTCCTTCTCACTCCTTCCTTCTAATTCTTGCTCTCTCCCATCATCTTTCACATTACAGAACAATATCTTGGCTTATAGCTCAACCCATCAACAGAAAATTGGATTAAAGATTTACTGAGCATGGCCCCACCCATCAGAGCAAGACCCAGATTCCCCCACAGCCAGTCTCTCCCATCAGGAAGCTTCCACAATCTTCTTATCCTTACCAATCAGAATGAAAACCATAATCACAAAAAACTAACCAAACTGATGACATGGATCATAGTCTTGTCTAACTCAATGAAACTATAAGCCATGCCATTTAGGGCCACCAAAGACAGACGGGTCATGGTGGAGCGTTCTGAAAAAAAAATAGGTCCACTGGAGAAGGGAATGGCAAACCACATCAGTATTCTTGCCTTGAGAACCCCATGAACATTATGAAAAGGCAAAAAGATAGGACACGGAAAGATGAACTCCCCAGGTATATAGGTACCCAATATGCTACTGGAGAAGAGCAGAGAAATAGCTCAGGAAAGAATGGACAGGCTGAGCCAAAGTAAAAACAGTACCCAGTTGTGGATTTGACTGGTGATAGAAGCAAACTCCGATGCTGTAAGAAAAATATTGCATAGGAACCTGGAATGTTAGGTCCATGAATCAAGGCAAATTGGAAATGGTCAAACGAGATGGAAAGAGTGAACAATGACATTTTAGGAATCAGTGAACTAAAATGGATAGGAATGGGTGAATTTAATATAGATGACCATTACATATACTACTGTGGGCAAGAATCTCTTTGAAGAAATGCAGTGGCCCTCATAGTCAACAAACGAGTCTGAAATGCATTACTTTGGTGCAATGTCAGAAATGACAGGATGATCTCTGTTCGTTTCCAAGGCAAACCATTCAATATCACAGTAATCAAAGTCTATGCCCCAACCACTAATGCCAAAGAAGCTGAAGTTGAATGGTTCTATGAAAACCTACAACATCTTGTAGAGCTATCACCAAAAAAAGCTGTCCTCTTCAACATAGGGGACTGGAATGCAAAAGTAGGAAGTCAAGAAATATCTGAGTAACAAGCCAGTTTGGCCTTAGAGTACAAAATGAAGCAGGGCAAAGGCTAACAGATTTTTGTCAAGAGAACACACTCAGAGCAAATACCCTCTTCCAACAACACAAGAGACAACTCTACACATGGATATCACCAGATGGTCAATATTGAAATCAGATTGATTAAATTCTTTGCAGTCAAAGATGGAGAAGCTCTATACAGTCAGCAAAAACAAGACTGGGAGTTTTCTGTGGCCTATATCATCAGCTCCCTATTGCAAAATTCAGCCTTAAATTAAAGAAAGTAAGGAAAACCACTGGACCATTCAGGTGTGACCTAAATCAAATCCCTTGTGATTATAAAGTGAAAGTGACAAATAGATTCAAGAGATTAGATATGATAGACAGTGCCTGAAGAACTATGGACAGAAGTTCAAAATATTGTACAGGAGCCAGTGATCAAAACTGTCACCAAGAGAAAAATGCAAAAATTTAATTGGAGGCTAATTACAATATTGTATCGGTTTTGCCATACGTTGATATGAATCTGCCATAATATTGTATCGATTTTGCCATACATTGACATGAATCTGTACATGTGTTCCCCACCCTGAATCCCCCTACCACTTCCCTCCCCATCCCATCCCTCTGGGTCATCCCAGTGCACCAGCCCCGAGCACCCTGTCTCATGCATCGAACCTGGACTGGGGATTCATTTCACATATGATAATATACATGTTTCAATGCCATTCTTCCAAATCATCCCACTCTTGCCCTCTCCTACAGAGTCCAAAAGACTGTTCTATACATCTGTGTCTCTTTTGCTGTCTCTCATACAGGGTTATCGTTACCATCTTTCTAAATTCCATATATTTGCGTTAGTATACTGTATTGATGTTTTTCTTTCTGGCTTACTTCACTCTGTATAATAGGCTCCAGTTTCATCCACCTCATTAGAACTGATTCAAATATATTCTTTTGAATGGCTGAGTGGTATTCCATTGTGTATATGTACCACAGCTTTCTTATCCATTCATCTGCTGATGGACATCTAGGTTGCTTCCATGTCCTGGCTATTATAAACAGTGCTGTGATGAAAATTGGGGTACACGTGTCTGTTTCAGTTCTGGTTTCCTCGGTGTGTATGCCCAGCAGTGGGATTGCTGGGTCATGTGGCAGTTCTATTTGCAGTTTTTTAAGGATTCTCCACACTGTTCCCCATAGTGGCTGTACTAGTTTGCATTCCCACCAACAGTGTAAGAGGGTCCCCTTTTCTCCACACCCTCTCCAGCATTTATTGCTTGTAGACATTTGGATAGCAGCCATTCTGACCGGCGTGAGATGGTACCTCATTGTGGTTTTGATTTGCATTTCTCTGATAATGAGGGATGTTGAGCATCTTTTCATGTGTTTTTTAGCCATCTGTATGTCTTCTTTGGAGAAATATCTGTTTAGTTCTTTGGCATATTTTTTGATTGGGTCGTTTATTTTTCTGGAATTGAGCTGCAGGAGTTGCTTGTATATTTTTGAGATTAATTCTTTGTAAGTTGCTTCGTTTGCTATTATTTTCTCCCATTCTGAAGGCTGTCTTTTCACCTTGCATATGGTTTCCATTTGTAAACTTTGTCTTTATGTCTGATATTCTGATGTGTTCTTCTGTCATATAGTCTGTTATTCATTGCTTCTGGAGTGCTTTTGATCTCAAATATTGAATTTGCTTTTGATAAAGTCTTCTTTATATTTGGTAATTCTTTGTTAAAAAGACCAGTGTTTAGATCAATTCTCTTCCCTAACTCAGTTAACATTTTTATTAACATTTTAAGAATTGTTTTATATGGTAAATTGTCTGATTCTGTTTCAGTATTTATTTTTTAGGCTTTTTCTCATGTTCTCTCAATTGAAAAGCTTTTGATTTTCCTTAACCTTCTCCATCCCTGAATTTAACTGAAACTATTAACCACTGTTACATATTGTGGTCTTGAATGTGTGTTTTTATGTGGGAATTTCCCTACATATAGACTACATGCACACATTACTTTCGGTGAGACAGCTAAATTTGATATTGTCACCAGTCACATCTTTCCTCAAGGTGTTTTGACTGCTTTCACCAAGGTGGCTAATGATGGGAGAGCTGGAGCATGCACAAGGTGTGAGGCAGGCTTCCTCTCTGCTCAGTGTCTGTGACCACCATATCAGTGGCAGAGTTCAGCTTCCCTCCAAGTGTTTCCTTCTTCCCATACTGGGGCTTTTGCCTTAAAGGAGGGGAGTGTTGAAGCAAGTGGGGTTCATGCACTTACTAAGGTCCAGTGCTCTGTCTGTATAAGCATTTGTGGCTCTGCTCAGAGGAAATTCATGGTTTCATCTTTCTCACTTTTGTGGGTACTCCAGATCTAGTATTAAGCTGTGCCATAGAGTGAGTGGGATTGAATTGTTTGCTCTACTTAGGCTGGGGTATAGAGCAAGATGATCACAGGAAACTCAACAGCAGTGCTGCTGTTCAAAATTCTGAACTGCTTCTGGGGAACAGCTTGAATAATTACAAGAATGGCCACAACTGACTCACCTGGGCTAATCCTCAAGGCCCCTAGGTCACCTCTGCATCTCTAGATGACATTTTTCCCCAGGTCCTGGCCTCTCTAGATACATTGCCAAGCTCAAACTGAGGAGCACAGTGAGGTGGTCATGGAAAAATATGAGAGGTAAAGCAATAATGTTTGTAGATGAAAATATGAGAAAATATCATCACGATTTCTTTATAAGACACAAATGCTAAGCATAAAAATTGGTATATTGCACTACATTGCAATTATTAATGCAATTTGTACCTTTAGAAGAGGGTGAAAAAAGAAAGATGCATAGTGGGAAAAATGTTAGCAACAAATATTGATAATTATACCTCTGAGCCACCAGGAAAGCCCATATATTTAGAATATATAAAAATTTATAGATGGATCATGGAGAAAGCAAGAGAGTTCCAGAAAAATATCTATTTCTGCTTCATTGACTATGCCAAAGCCTTGGACTGTGTGGATCACAATAAACTGTGGAAAATTCTTCAAGAGATGGGAATACCAGACCACCTGACCTGCCTCTTGAGAAACCTGTATGCAGATCAGGAAGAAACAGTCAGAACTGTACATGGAACAACAGACTGGTTCCAAATAGGAAAAGGAGTACGCCAAGGCTGTATATTGTCACCTTGCTTATTTAAGTTATATGCAGAGTACATCATGAGGAACCCTGGGCTGGAAGAAGCACAAGCTGGAATTAAGATTGCTGGGAGAAATATCAATAACCTCAGATATGCAGATGACACCATCCTTATGGCAGAAAGTGAAGAGGAACTCAAAGGCCTCTTGATGAAAGTGAAAGAGGAGAGTGAAAAGGTTGGCTTGAAGCTCAACATTCAGAAAATGAAGATTATGGCATCTGGTCCCATCACTTCATGGGAAATAGATGGAAAAACAGTGGAAACAGTGTCAGACTTTATTTTGGGGGGCTCCAAAATCACTGCAGATGCTGATTGCAGCCATGAAATTAAAAGACGCTTACTCCTTGGAAGGAAAATTATGACCAACTTTGACAGTATATTAAAACGCAGAGACATTACTTTGCCAACAAAGGTCCGTCTAGTCAAGGCAATGGTTTTTCCCGTGGTCATGTATGAATGTGAGAGTTGGACTGTGAAGAAAGCTGATCGCCGAAGAATTGATGCTTTTGAACTGTGGTGCTGGAGAAGACTCTTGAGAGTCCCTTGGACTGCAAGAAGATCCAACCAGTCCATTCTAAAGGAGATCAATCCTGGGTGTTCATTGGAAGGACTGATGCTAAAGCTGAAACTGCAATACTTTGGCCACCTCATGCGACGAGTTGACTCACTGGAAAAGACTCTGATGCTGGGAAAGTTTGGGGGCGGGAAGAGAAGGGGACGACAGAGAATGAGATGGCTGGATGGCATCACCGACTCTGTGGACATGAGTTTGAGTGAACTCCGGGAGTTGTTGATGGACAGGGAGGCCTGGCGTGCTGTGATTCATGGGGTTCGGGAGAGTTGGACACGACTGAGCGACTGAACTGAACTGAAGGAAAAAAATTAACAACCCAATAAAAATGGGCTAAAGTTTTAAAGAACTTTAGAAAAGGGATTAGCTCAGTGGCCAATAAGTATACTAAAACTGTTCCATTTCCTCAGTCATTAAGTAGTTTTCTTCATTAAAGAAGTTCAAATTGAAAATACAAGGAGTTATCTGACCATAATGAAGTCACACTAGATATCATGATAGAAACATCACAGAAAAATTATCAAACACTTGTAAATTAACCACATACTTATAAATGATCCATGAGTCAAATGGACATCTTGAAGGAAATTTAAATGAATACTTAGAACTGAGTGAAAATGAAAATGCAACATATCTAAAATTGTGGCACTCAGCTAATGTAGTACTGAGAGGGAAATGTGTGGTGCCAACTGTTTACACTGGAAAAGAACAAAAGTTTCAAATCCATATCTTAAGTCCCTACCTAAAGGTACTTGAAAAAAAGAGGCAAAAATAAAAACAAAACTAGCAGAAGAAAAGAACTAATAAAATTATAACAAAAATCAGTAAAATAAATGTGACATGTCTGTCATGGCAGCATAAGACATCTCTCTTTACCATCATACATGGAGAACAGTATGGAGATTCCTTAAAAAACTAGGAATAAAACTACCATATTGCCCAGCAATCCTACTACTGGGAATATACTTTGAGGAAACCATAATTGAAAAAGACACATTTATCCTAACATTCATTGCAATACTATTTACAATAGTTAAGGCATGGGAGCAACCTAGATGTGCATCGGCAGATGAATGGATAAGGAAGTTGTGGTACATATACACAATGGAATATTACTCAACTATAAAAAATTGGTTCGTTATTTGGTTCTAAATAGGAAAAGGAGTACCACAAGGTTGTATATTGTCACCCTGCTTATTTAATTTATATGCAGAGTACACCATGAGAAATGCTGGCCTGGATGAAGCACAAGCTGGAATCAAGATTGCTGGGAGAAAGATCAATAACCTCAGATATGTAGATGATTCCACCCTTATGGCAGAAAGTGAAGAAAAAATAAAGACCCTTTTGATGAAAGTGAAAGAGGTGAGTGAAAACACTGGCTTAAAGCTCAACATCCAGAAAACTAAGATCTCGACATCCGGTCCCATCACTTCATGGCAAATAGATGGAGAAACAGTGGAAACAGTGGCAGACTTTATTTTCTTGTTCCAAAATCACTGCAGATGGTGATTGCAGCCATGAAATTAAAAGACACTTACTCTTTGGAAGGAAAGTTATGACCAACCTAGACAGCATATTAAAAAGCAGAGACATTACTTTGCCAACAAAAGTCCGTCTAGTCAAGGCTATGGCTTCTCCAGTAGTCAGGTATGGATATGAGAGTTGGACTGTAAAGAAAGCTGAGTGCTGAAAAATTGATGCTTTGGAACTGTCGTGTTGGAGAAGACTCTTGTGAGTCCCTTGGACTGCAAGGAGGTCCATCCAGTCCATCCTAAAGGAGATCAGTCCTGGGTGTTCACTGGGAGGATTGATGTTGAAGTTGAAACTCCAATATGTTGGCCACCTGATGCGAAGAGCTGACTCATTTGAAAAGACCCTGATGCTGGGAATGATCGAGGGCAGGAGGAGAAGGGGATGACAGAGGATGAGATGGTTGGATGGCATCACTGACTCAATGGACATGAGTTTGAGTAAACTCCAGGAGTTGGTGATGGCCTGGGAGGCCTGGCGTGCTGCAGTCCATGGGGTCGCAAAGAGTCAGACATGACTGAGAGACTGAACTGAACTGAATAAAAAAGGAGGCATTTGAGTCAATTCTAATGAGGTGGATGAACTTAGAGCCTATCATACAGAGTGAAGTAAGTCAGAAAGAGAATGACAAATACCATATGTTAATGCATATATATGGAATCTAGAAAGGTAGTATTGACGATCCTACCTGCAGGGCAGAAAAGGAGACACAGACATAAAGAACAGGCATTTGGACACAGTGGGAGAAGGAGACAGTTGGATAATTTGAGAGAATAATATTGAAATATATATATTACCACATGTAAAGTAGATATCCAGTGTTAATTTGATGTATGATGCAGGGAACCCAAAGCTGGTGCTCTATGACAACCTATAGGGGTGGGATGGGAAGGGAGGTGAGAGGGGGTTCAAGAGGTAGGGGACATACCTATCCCTGATTCATGTTGATGTATGGCAAAAACAGTATTTTAAGGTAATTTATCCTCTATTTTAAAAGAAGAACTCTTCATTTGGCTTCCTTCCTTTTTAGCAATAAAATATGCCATCCTCTATGAACAGTTGAAACTCTGTACAATTTATGGGATAACTCCCACATTTGAATCAGATAATATGCAGACAGATATCAGTATGGGTTGTGAAATAAGCAGGTAATTGTGAACCAGTTCCACCCTTCTCACCACAGTTTGGGGAAACCTACAGACTTATGACTTGGGCTAATACCCACTTACAGGAGAGCTTTTGTAGAAGTCCAGGTATCCTGAGAAATTCAAACACTCCATTGGAACAAAAATTAATTTTGATGCATTTGGGAAGGTAAGAGGAACTTTGACTCAAGGTGGCACAGTGTAAGTCTGAACAAGTCAATAACTACAATACTTTTGGGTGAAGAAAGAATGGGGAGTAAATGCCCAGATGCTCCAGCTGTGTGGGACATTGTGAGAGAAACCCATTTCTCTGCCACAACACCCAGAGTATTGAGGTGAGACTTCCATTACTGGTAGGTTGGGGGAGATCCAGAAGAAGATAAGAGTATGAAGGCATTAATGAGAGTCTATTCATACTGACTGTGTTTAGGACTTGAGGAGGTAGCCTACCCATTAGCCATTGGTTCAACCTCATCTGAAGATTCCCCACCTGGCCATCAGTCACCCTAATGCTCAGAGTTAAATCAACACATCCTCCCACTCTGCAATGAGCTTCTTGTCCAAGTGCAGCCTCTGGTAGACAAAGAGTGCATGTAGAAAATAGGCCATGGTCTGTGGGTAAGAGTGAAACCACAAACTTGAGCTGCAGGGCTACCTTCTGAAAACAAAAGAATGGTTTCAAACAGCCAGCCTGGTGATGTGTAAGATCAGTGTCATGCAATTTAGAAAATTCTGCTACAAGTTGGAATAAGAAATGTGAAACAGATGTATCGACACAGAGAAAGTCTCAGAAATAAGCAAGACCAATGAAAAATATCTCCATCCTGAAGGCAACTAGAAAAGAGTGAAAGTGGTGGGTGAAACATCAATTGCAAAAACAGAAATGCAAAACACCAAGGAATAAGTAGAATCAAGGAAACATAAAAAATACACAAAATTTCCAATAACTGAACTCAAAGACACAGAATTCTATACTTACCCAATAAAGAAGTCAAAATAGCTGTTTTGAGGAAACTCAGTAAGATATAAGAAAATACATAAAGACAATTCAATAAACTCAATAAAAAAGTCACGAATTAACTGAGATATTTAACCAAGAGATAGAATTCATGAAAAAGTTAAACAGAAATTCTGAACCTGAAGAATTCAATGAATGGGAAAAACCCTGCAATGGAGAACATTAGAAGCAGAATAGACCTGACAGAAGATAGAATCTATGATCTAGAGCATTGGAACTTTAAAATAACCCAGTCAGGAGAGAACAAAGAAAATAAAAGAATGAAAATAGAGAAAAAACTATATATTATTAGTGTACATCATCAAATGAAAAAAAATCACAATCACTATAGCACCAGAAAGAAAACAGAGGGAAAGGAGGTAAAATTTTTATTGAAAAAATAGTAATGAGAAACTCCCAAACCTTGGGAGAGTCTTGAACATCTCAGTTTATGAAGCAAATAGATCACCCCATTATCATAATTCAAAATAAATTATCCATGTATGTCGGGAGCCGGCATGAGAGACCCCACCCATGACAAGGTCTTGGCTTGAGGAGCTGGCACACAAGGCCGTCTAGACCTCTGGGGATTTCTCGGGGCCGCCCCATCATCTACTCCCTGGCCTCCGTCTTTTCTTCTTCTGATGCTTGGTAGTCGTCTGTGCTTTCTAAGAATTCTTCTGACTCCTGCTCAAATATCCCCCTTGAAGCCTTTGTATGGCAGCAATACAGTCCCTGAGGGTGTATGGGCCCTATAAACAGGCCAGGAATGAAGAAAATATTTTTACACAGAACATCCTACCCCTTCTGGCCCTGTTGGGGTTATAAATGTCAATTTAGAATTTGGAATACTCAGGACTGCACAAAGCACCCCTGGCATAAAACTAAGTCTGCTAACAATAGGTCCAAACACTCCACAAGCAAAATAGATATAGAGTCTTTCACGAGTTTAGAAGGGCCCCTTAGGGTAAGATCTGGAGGGAGCTCATGAGACTCTCGGCCCTCAAGGTCGCATACCAGTGCTTGCTGATATGTCTCCCTGACCCCTGTCTATGGTGTGCCTGGGAGTACACTAGAAGTAAATATAGAGATAAAGGTTGATGACAAAATGAATAACCATATAGTATTAGTGTAAAAAATTGTCTCTGCAGATGTATGGGGGTAGAGCCCAAAAACAGATACCATGATACCTAGGGAGTCACAAAGTCTGCCCAGAACTGAGGTTTGCTAATAGTTTTTATAGTTGACTAACTGATACACATATAAGGCTTGCTAATAGTTTTTATAGTTGACTAACTGATACACAAATAAAGCCATTTTTTCATGCCTTGTGGCCTTGATGTCTTAAGAGTCCATTGTTTAAGAGTTATGCATGAAGGTACTGACTGTTCTGGAAGATGGTTTATGACTGCATTCCTGGCACAATTTTATCAAGACAATCCCTCCTCCCTTTTTAGAATTATTGGTTTTAGGATATATAAGCACTGATGTAGAAAAATAAAGCAGTCTTGATTCTGCACTAGACCAAGACTCGACTCGTTTTTTTTTTTCTTTCGTCACCGACACCGCTCATCCTGAGGGTATCCCTGGACTCTGCCGAGGCTGGACCCCGGCACATGTAGGGTCCCAGAGGTAGACAACAAACTTATGGTTACCAGGGAATAAGAGGGGAGGGATAATTTGGGAGGTTGGAATTGACATATACACACTATTGTATATAAAATAGATAACTAATAAGAACCTACTATATAGCACAAGGAACTCTACTCAATACTCTGTAATGGCTTATATGGGAAAATAATATAAAAAGGAGTGGTTATATGTATACAGATAACTGATTCACTTTGCTATACACCTGAAATTAACACAATCTTGTAAATCAATTATACTCCAATATATTTTTTTAATCATAAAAACAACGACCCCCAAATCCCAAAATAACCTCTCCAAGACACATTATAGTGAAACAATCAAAATGAAAAGATGAAGAGAGTATCCTAAAAGCAGCATTAAAAAAATATTGTAACCTGCATAAGGATCCTCATTAGGCTATATTTCTCAGCAGAAACCTGACAAACTAGGAGAGAGTGGAATGATACATTCAAAATTTTGGGAAAATTACCATCCAAGAATACTTTATCTGACAAAGTTATATTCAGAAATGAAGGAGAAATACTTTCTCAGGAAAAAGAAAAGTTGAGAGAGTTCACCACCACTACAGCTATCTTTTAAGAAGTTCTTCAAGGTGAATAAAATCACTGCCTTGTAACATGAAAACATAGTACAATATACAACATAGTGGCAAAGGTAAATATCCAGTCATATTTATTAAACTATAATCATACATATTGTGCTCTTTTAAGCACTTGTATAATAAAGATTTTAAAAAGTGTAATAAACATAACTGTAGCTACTATAATTTGTTAATGAATACACAGCATAAAAAGATAAATTTAACATTAGAAGCATAAAAGGAGGGAAAAGTATAGCTTTTCATGCAATTGAAGTTAACTTGTTATTTGCTAAAAATGAACTTTCTAAGTGAGATATTTTATGTAAACCTCACGGTAAACACAAAACCTACAGTAGATTTGCAAAAGGTAAAGCGAGGAATCAGATCAGTTCATGTGACCATGGTCATTAATCAATTCACAAGTTTAGGAAGAGAAAGAGGAGATCACCAGTCCAGGTTTGATGCATGAGACAGGGTGCTCAGGGCAGGTGCACTGGGATGACCCTGAAGGATGGGATGGGGAGGGAGGTGGGAGGGGGTTCAAGATGGGGAACACATGTACACACATGGCTGATTCATGTCAATGTATGGCAAAAACCACTACAATATTGTAAAGTAATTAGCCTCCAGTTACAATAAATAAATTTCTTTTTAAAAATGCATGCTAAAGTACTTAAAAAAAGAAACAATGGAACTACAAAACAAGCAGAAAGCAATTAATAAGATGACAGTAATAGCTTATGCATCAATAATTACTTTAAATGGATGGATCAAAAGGCACAGAGTTGCTGGATGGATAAAGTACAAAATCCAATTATATGCTATCTACTTCACCTTTGAGGACATACATAGGTTCAACAAAGTGGAAGGAGGGAAAAGGATATTCCATGCAAGTGAAATCAAAAGAAAGTATGAGAATTAATACTCTTATGAGACAAAATATATGTTAAAACTCAAATGGGAACAAAAGACAGAAACATCATTATATAATGATAAAGTGCTCACTTCATAAACAAGTTAAACCAATCATATATGTACACTCAACATCAGAGCACCTAAATATACTAGGTAAATATTAACAGATCTGAAGGAAGAAATAAATAACAACACAATAATACTAGAGTACCACAATACTTTCATCAGTGAACAGATCATCCAAACAAAATATCACAATGAAACATTGGATTTGGGCTAAACATTAGAATAAATGGATTTAACAAACATATATACAGCATTTCATTTACATGTTTCTCAAGTGCACACAAAATACAAATGGGTAGGTTATATGATAGGCCATAAAACAAATCTTAGTAAATTTAGGGAAGATTGAAATAATACCAAGGAACTTGTCTGACTACAGTGATATGAAATTAGAAAATAAAAGCAAGAAGAAATCTTCCCTGGTAGCTCAGTGATAAAGAGCCCACCTGAGAATGCAGGAGACACAGGTTCAATCCCTGATCTAGGAGGATCCCATGCCCATTCACATCAACTATTGAGCCTGTGCTCTAGAGCCCAAAACCCACAACTACTGGGTTCATGCACCACATCCACTGAAGCCCATGCATCCTAGAGCCCATGTTCCACAACAAGAGAAGCTACCACAGTAAGGAGTCCAAATATCACTAGAGAGTAGCCTCTGGTCCCCACAACTAGAGAAAAGCCTATGCAGCAACAAACATTTAGCACACCCAAAACAAATAAATAAATGCATAAAATAATTTAAAATGAAATGAGGAAAACTGGAAAATTTACAAACATGTGGAAACCAAAAAGCACTATTGAATAACCAATGGGTTGAAGAAATAAAAACGAATATTAAAAATATCTTGAAAAAAGTTAAAATGAAACACAAAAAAACTTATGAAATGCTGCAAAGGGAGTTCTCAGGGGGCCATTTATAGCAATAAAGGTGTGCATTGAAAAGAAAGATCTCAAATAAACAACCTAACATTATATCTCGAGGAACTTAAAAAAAAAAAAGCTCAGAATTAGCAGAGGGAAGTAAATAACAAAGTTTGGAGTGGAAATAAATAAATGAAATGGAAACAAACAAACAAACAAACAGTAGAAAAGACCAAGAAGAATAACTTCCTTTTTTGGAAAGATAAAAAACTTAAAAAAACATTTAGCTAGTCTTATATAGAACAAAAAAAGGAACAAAAATAAAACCAGAAATGACAGAGGAGACATTGCAAGTGATATCACAAAAATGTAATCATAAGAGACTAATATTAGCAATTATATACCAACAAATTTTATAACCTAGAAGAAATTAATCAATTGCTAGAAACATACAATCTCCCAAGATGGAATCAGAAATAGAAAATTCAAAATACTGATAAAGAGTAAGGTGAATAAGAAAAAAACAAAAACAACAGAAGATACGGTAATCAGATACCTTCCAACAATGAAAAAGCCCAGGAGCAGATTGTTTTACTGGTGAATACATTCCTCTTTAAATGTGTTAATTCCAATACTTCTCAAACACTTCCAAAAAATTGAAGAGGAGGGAATGCTTCCAAATTTATTTTATGAGGCCAGCATTACCTTGATATTAAAGCCATATAAGGACACAATAAGAAAACTTGAGAATACTCTCCCTGGTAAATATAGATGCAAAATCTCTCAACAAGATAATGTCAAATTGAATTCAATAACACATTACAACACAGAAACAGACTCACAGATATAGAAAACAGATTTGTGGTTACAAAGGGAAGAGGAAAGGAGAAGCAAATCAGGGGTATAGGATTAACAGATATAACCGTTATGTATAAAATAGAGAAGCAACAAAGGAATTTTAGTCATTACTTTGTAATAACCTATAATGGAATGTAATCTGTAAAAGTACTGGATTGTTAAGTTGTACACCTGAAACTAATATGATTTTGTAAATTGACTATATTTTAATTCCAAAATTCACATTGAAAGAATCAAGTATGACCAAGTGGGATTTAACCTGGGTTCTGATTGTGGTCCAAAATAAATAAAATAAATGTGATAGGTCACATTAATGGAATAAGTAATAAAAGTTATATGATTACTTAAATAAAGAAAAATCATTTGACAAAAATTCAGCCATTTTTTGTGAATAAAAACCTTCAGCAATTTGTTACTTCTAGGAACACCCCTTCACATAATAAATGCAGGGGTGCCAAATACACAGCTGACATTATATCCATGATGAAAAATTGAAACCTGTTCCTCTAATATTAGGAACAAGACAAGGAAGCCCACTATTACAATCGTTATTCAACATAGTACTGGAAGTCCTACTTAGAGCAATTAGGCAAGATGAAGAAACAAAATATATCTAAATCATAAAGAAGACATAAAATTGGATTTTTGGGTCATGTTGTGTGGCACGTGGGATCTTTGTTCCCTGACCAAGGATTGAACCTGTGCCTCCTGCATTGGAAGTATGGAGTCTTAATAACTAGAATGCAGGAGAAGTCCAAAACTGTTGTTATTTGAAAATGATCTTTTGGGGTTTCCCTGGTGGCTCAGCAGTAAAGAATATCCCTGCCAATACATGAGATGTAGGTTTGGTCTTTGGGTAGGGAGAGTACCCCAGAAAAGGAATTGACAACCCACTCCAGTATTCTTGCCTGGGAAATTCCACAGACAGAGGAGCCTGGCAGGCTACAGTCTACGGGGTCACAGAAGAGTTGGACAAGATTTAGTGACTAAACAGCAACAGCAGCAAGTCTTATAAACAGAAAAACCTGAAGACTAAACAACAAAAAAATGCAGTTGGAACTAATTAACAAATTCAGTAAAGTTGCAGGATATAAAATTAACACAAAGAAATTAGTGGTATTTCTATGCACAAACAAAGAAATATCTGGAAAGAAACAAAGAATGCTATACCATTCACAATAGCACCATAATCAGCAATAAACTTGAGAATAAACTTAGTCAAGGAATTGAAAGATCTGTACAATAAAACCTATAATAATTTGGTGAAAGAAATGGAAAAATACAATCATGTTGGAAGATATGCTTGTTCATGGATCAAAATAATTAATATTAATATTAATTCCTTATTTCAAACTATATTGCAAGTCCATAGTAATTATTAACAAAACTATGGTTTTGGCATAAAAATAGACACTTTGTAGTGTGGATTGGACTATAGAATCCAGAAATTATCCCTGCACACATATATGAGATCAACTAATATTTGAGAACGGAGCCAAGTTTACTCAATGAGAAAGAATAGTTTCCTCAATATATGGTGTCTGGAAAACCTAGATAATCACATGAAGTGAAATTGATCCCTTATCTTATAACACTCAAGAAATTAACTTGAAATGAATTATTGACTTAACCATAAGATGTGTTACCAAAAACTTACATAGGAAAACTTTGGGAATAAGCTCCTTGATATTTGTCTTGGCAATGATATTTTGGATATAACATCAAAAGCATTATTAACAAAAACAAAAATCAACAAGTGGGACTACATCAAATCAAAAAGCTTGTGCAAATAAATTAAATAATCACCAAGATGAAAAAGAAGCTTGCAGAATGGGAGAAAATTTTTGCAAACCATATATTAGATGAGGGTCAATATAAAAATGCATGCAGAATACTCATACAACTCCATAACAACAACAAATCAAATCAACTTAAAAATAGGCAAACTGACCAGACAGTTTTCCAAAGAATATCTTCAAATGGTCAACAGATGCATCAAAAGATGCTTAACATTACTAATAGTGAAGGAAATGCAAATCAAAACCAAGATGAGATATCACCTCACACTTGTTAGAATGGTTATTAGTAAGAAAAAAGAGATAATATGTGTTGACAAGGATGTGCTGAGAAGGGAACCATTGAGCACCATTGTTGGGAATATAAATTGGTTCAACCACTACAGAAAACAATATGAAGGTTCTTCAAAGAGAAATGCAGCTATCATATCACACAGCAATCCTACTTCTTAGTATATAACCAAAGGAAGAGAAACAGGATACCAAAAAGATAACTGCATTCAAATGTTTATTGCACTGTTACTCACAATAGCCAAGATATGGAAACAACCTATTTCCATTAATGGATGAATGGATAAAAATGATGTACTTATTTATGCTGTTTCTGTTCAGTTGCTCAGTCATGTCCGACTCTTTGTGACCCCATGGACTGCAGCACGCCAGACCTCCCTGTCCCTCACCATCTCCCGAAGCTTGCTCAAGTTCAGGTCCATTACATCGGTGATGCCATCCAGCATCAAGGACTTTTCCAATGAGTAAGTTGTTCGCATCATATGACCAAAATCCTGGAGCTTCAGCATCAGTTCTTCCAACGAGTATTCAGGGTTTATTTCCCATACGATTGACTGGTTTTATCTCCTTGCCGTTCAACACAATGAAATATTATTCATCTATGAGAAAGAAGGGATTCCTACCATAGTAATGATATTTGTGGACCTGGAAAGGGAGTATGATAAGTGAGATAAGTCAGAAAAAGACAAATACTGTATAATACTACTTACATGTAAAATCTAAAAGAATAAACTTATAAAAACAGAAAGTACAATAGTAACTACCAAGGGCTGGAGACTGAGTGAATTGGGAGATGTTGGCCAAAGGGCACAAACTTACAATTAGAAGATGAATAAGTCCTGAAGACCTAATTAACAACACAGAATTTATAACCTACAATATGTTACTGACTCCGAGCTCACTCTGCTGGCCATAAGGCAGTTCAATAATGCAAGAGATGAGGGGTTGATGAGGCTTTTTCAAATGATGGTTTTCTTCAGATATATGCCCAGGAATGGGACTGGTGAATCATATGGTAACTCTATTATTAGTTTTTTTTAAAGGAATCCCCGTATTGTTATCTATAGTGGCTGCCGCAGTTTACATTTCCAAAAACAGTGTAGGGGGTTTCCGTTTTCTTCACCTCCTCTCTGCATTTGTTGTTTATAGACTTTCTGATGACTGGTACTCTGACTTGTGTGAGGTGATACTTCTCTGTAGTTTTGATTTGCATTTCTCTAATTGTTAATGATGTTCAGCATATTTTCATGTGCATTTTAATCATCTATATGTCTTCTTTAGAGAAATGTCTATTTAGATCATTTTTTTTATTTTGTTTTAATATTGAGCCGCATGAGCTGTTTGTATATTTTGGAGATTAATCCCTTGTTGGTGGTTCTGTTTGCAAATATTTTCTCCCATTTTGAGGCTTGTCTTTTCTTTTCTATATCTTTTTCAAAAAAATTAATTGAAGAATAATTGCTTTACAGTATTGCATTGGTTTCTACCAAGCATCAATATGAATCAGCCATAGGTTTACCCATGTCCTCTCCTACTAGAACATCCTTCCCACCTCCCTCTCCATTCCACCCCTCCATAAAAACATATATTGTCATGTGTAAAATAGATATCCAATGGAAATTTGCTGTATGACTCAGGGAACTCAAACCAGGGCTCAATAATAACCTAGAGGACTGCTTTTTCATTTTGCATATGGCTTCCTTTGCTATGCAAAAGCTTTTAAGTTTAATAGGTCCCATTTTTTATTTTCATTCTTTTAGGTGTATGAAAACAAAATCTTGCTGCAATTTATGTCAGTGTGTGTTTTGCTTATGTTTTCCTCTGAAAGTTTTATAGTATCCATTATTCCACTTAGGTCTTTAATCCATTTTGAGTTTATTTTTGTGTATGGTGTTAGAGGGTATTCTAATTTCATTCTTTTAGGTATAGTTGTGCAGTTTTTCCAGCACCACTTATTGAAGAGACTGTATTTTGTCCTTTGTATATTCTTGCCTCCTTTGTCATAGATTAGGTGACCATAGGTACATCATTTTATCTCTGTTCTATCCGTTTGCATTGATCTATATTTTTGTTTTTGTGTCAGTATATGTCATACAACATTTGGATTTGGGGGGTCTTTAAGAGGGTCACAGACTCCCTAAAATATTTGGCAAAGTATAATTAATGTGTAGCTTTTTCAGCAGGAAAAATTTTCATTATCCCCAATAGGTTAAGAAACGTTGTTTTGGATTCTTTTTGGATTTTGCATAGATCCCTGTTTCAGTTACTTGTGGCCAGAATATCAGGGGCCCATATCACATGGCATGACAATCTTATATAGAAACAACTGCCTAAGGTTGCTTCTCAAGAAGGGGTGCAGTGTAAGAAGCAAGCATGTAGAATTTCCTATGCTATACATCTGCTAAACAGATACTGTTGAATTCTCAAATTATAAATCTTCATCATCATCATCATCATTATCAACAACAACTAACATTTTTATTACTAT